>NC_136069.1:514668877-514966877 GCF_964261635.1 Lissotriton helveticus
CACGACCACTGATGTCAACTGCATGCACCAAATCATTATCCTGGAAATAACTCTCTTCATTAAAAAATGCCTCACAGCTTGAACTATGTATCCATTCTCCAGAAAAAACTTCACAAAAATTACTACGATTAACTATTCTCTTCCATCTACTATTTCTTTTGAAATCAAAAATTGCCTTGTTTAGCTTCCTAATTCTATTGATTATCAAAATAAATAACTTACGTTTAATTTCAAAAGCCTGATCAATAACTTTCTCAACTTTTTTTTTTCTCCTATAAAAAACTAATTTCTGTTGACCTTTCTTAATATTTTTTAACAAATTGCCAATTATCCTGTTACGGAACATTCGTTTACGAATCTCCGTAAACTGTTGTTTCCTTCTACTATCATGCACAGATTTATCTCTTGCTCTAGCAGTAACATTTTCATTTGTCCTTTTCTTTCCATTTGATTTACTTGTCATTTTATGGATTGAAACATTTTCTGTACTAATATTTTTTTTATTACAAATATTTCTTATGAAATATTTAGAGCTCTTACCCGGTGCTTTCTTCATGGCTTGAGAAATCTTTTTGTTAGAGGACTGCTGCATTTTTTTTTTCTCCTGCTGTCTTTGACGTTTTGCAGCCTTCATCTCTCTTATTTTTGTAGGCATCTTGAAATGATCTGCAGTTGAATCTGAGGAAAAAGATACTAAAAAATGTTATTAAACATTATTATCAAACAGTAAATCATTAATAGTGATCAAAAATATAACACACTACTTGACATTTTATTTTGAAGATTTTTTAGTCATTGCCATTTTTACAATACAGAAATACCAGAAAAGAAATGACATTTATATTTATGTTACCTATGCTATTTTATATGTGAATCTGATCTAATTTTATGAGCATATTTTAATATTTTATTGAAAACACTACACATAACCTGTTTTTGAAGGTGTTTTTATTTTTAAATTAAACGGTTTACCTTTTTACTTTTTATTGATTATAAATTTTAAAAATAAATGTTTATAATTCCAAAGGCTGAAGCAAGTCAGCTTCCCATCCGATATCATATAATTCAGACAAATCTGCATCCTCATCACGCTCTTCTTCATCCTCAGGATTTAAATCATCCAATGGATCAACATCCACTGATGTTTCAATTACAAGTTCAATGATGAGGTCAAAATCAACTGATTGCAGATTGTCGCTCATGTTGAGGTTGTCTTTATCTTTAAAGAAAGATAACAACAATGAGATGTTGCAGAGTAAGAGACAAATCTCACAGATTATAATAGTAAAATTATTTAACAAGAGTAACATTTTGCAGCTATTATTTAACCATGTCCAGCGATGCTGAGCAGGTGAAGCCTATGTCTAATTTTTCACTGAACAGGACTCATCTGTTCTTAACCTTGGATAAGCCTCAACGACTCTGTGTTCCCTGCACATACTCAAATGTTAAAGTGCAGATTTATATTAAATGGCAGATCCCCAGGCATGCACCAGTTAATGTGCACCACTGTTTTACCACCCATGGTGTGCCGCATTTACAATCAGATAGGAGAAAGCTGCTTCAAAACCCTGCGCCTGCTTGAAGCTTGCATAGGTCTTGACGCAGCATTGTATAGATGGGGCACCCCTGAGCCTTGCTGGAGCTGCATCGCACTTACGATACAACTCCAGCAATGCGCCACCTTTACAGCACAGATACGTCACGCATCTGTGCCATTTTTGCCCCATGCTGCGCCGCATTGTAAATACAGCACACCATGGGTGGCGGAACAGCGGCGCAAAATGACTGGCACATCCACTGCTGCATCGGTTTCATGTGGCACGTTTTTTTTACACCATGACACATCTGCCTAAATGCATCAATTTGTAATTTTCTCGCCTCATAGCAAATCTTTTGCACCGCCACTGCGTCACAAAAGTGACGCACAGTGGCGCAAAAGATGCATACACCTATCATAAATCTGTCCCTAGCATTTTAAATGATTAATTCAGGATGACGATAAGGTGTGGCCTATGCAGAGCTTTGTTTAAGGTGAGGCCTACTCAGGGTTGCAGATCAAAGTTACGCTTGATGAAGAATACAGAGGAGATAATACATGTAAAGGCCTACCAATGAAGTAAGTAATGTCCACTTTATTGCACCAGTCATCATAAATGTATCCCTAAGCTTCTTATCTTGTTACAGATGAACCACCATATGTACATGACATTTTAAGTAATTTCCACATGTGCAGTGTTTTCAAAATATAATTTGAAAATCGTTTTTGGGGAAAAGTAATGGTTTGCAAAATTATGACAATTACATAATGGTGTATGCTTCTCTATAAAGCATTTCAGTATCTCTAATGTCATTTTTCCCATATTACATTATAAGACCTTTCCCCATGAAGCACATTCCTTGTAAATATGCTCCCACCTGTGCATTGCAAATTTAGATTTTCACTGTTTCAGACACATAGCCATGTTGAAAGTGACCCAAAAAAATTGCAAACGTTTCCCCATGAAGCACATTCCTTGTAAATATGCTCCCACCTGTACATTGCAAATTTAGATTTTGACTGTTGCAGACACATAGCCATGTTGAAAGTGACCCAAAAAATTTGCAAACGTTTAAAAAAAAAAAACATTCATGTGTCTTAATGACATTTTAAGTCATTTCCCCATGGAGAATGTTTTCTAAGTGGCACAAAAGAGGTATACACCTATCATAAATCTATCCCTAGCATTATAAATGATTAAATCAGGATGACAATAATATGTGGCCTATCCAGAGGTTTGTTTAAGGTGAGGCCTACTCAGGATTGCAGATTAAAGTTACGCTTGATGAACAAAACAGAGGAGAACATTTTATTGTAAATGCCTACCAATGAAGTAAGTGATTTCTACTTCATTGCACCAGTCATCATAAATGTATCCATAACCTTACTTAAATTGTCCTTAAGACACATAAAAGCGTTTTTTGATTGGCTTTCCTGCATGGTAGGGTCACTTTTAACATGGCTATGTAACATAAACATTCAAAATCAAAATTTTCCATGTACAGGTGGGAGCATATTTACAAGCAATTTGCGCCACAAAGAAAGGTCTGACATTAAAATGGCAAAAATAACATCAGGGACAGTCAATTGCCTTATAAAAAACCATACACCATTATGTCCTTCTCATGCATTTAAAAACAATTCCTTTTTCCCAAAAACGATTTTCAAATCATAATTTCAAAAAACTGCACATGAGAAAATGACTTAAAATGTCATTGAAACACATTAAAGCATTTTTTGATTGGTTTTCCTGCATTGTTGATTCATTTTTATCATGGCTATGTAACACAAACATTGATAATTAAAATTTTCATGCACATGTAAGAGCATATTTACAAGCAATTTGCGCCACAGAGAAAGGTCTTACACTAAAATGAGAAAAATAACATCAGGAACAGTCAATTGCCTTATAAAGAACCATACACCATTATGTCCTTGTCATGATTTTATAAACAATTCCTTTTCCCCAAAAACGATTTTAAAATCATAATTTCTAAACACTGCACATCAGAAAATGACTTAAAATGTCATTAAAACACATGAAAGCGTTTTTTGATTGCCTTCCCAGCATGGTTTGGTCACTTTTAACATAGCTATTTAACACAAACATTCAAAATCTAAATTTTCCATGCACATGTGAGAGCATATTTACAAGCAATTTGCGCCACATAAATCATAATTTTCTCCTTAAAGCACACTATTCTCTATCTAAAGTAAAGAAATATTTTCTCACCTTAGCAAATACTTTGAGTTTGAAAACAGTCTCAGAAACACACCAATTTGTCTTCAGCAGAGCAAAAGGTATGCACTCCAGAGTCTGCAGCTATGAAAAGCACAGAAATGGTGTAATTCTTCACACATATTTCTCATGTCACCCAATCAAAACTCTTCCCTCACTTTTTTTCAAATGAAAACCCTTCCCCCTCTGCCCTTTCTGCCTATTTTCCATAGCAACCACCTCTTGGAGAAACTCTGGTGTTTGCAAATTCACACAACAATGTTGCAATTGAACTCTGAACTCTCAGTGCACCTGCATATCCAGTGCTTTCTTTCATTTAATGATTTTTTATTGACCACTCAAAATACATCTTTCAAAGAACACATCTCTACACCCTAACTTTCTGTTTTCATCAATCAAAATCCACCAATCACTGTTACTACTTCATGAACACAGAAACTCCACAGTTTTTTTCATTTCAAACTCACATTTTTTCAACTGCCATTTCATTGCCACACTTCATCTGACTGCAGGAGAACCTTCTCTCACCATGTTTTCTGTCTGGATTGTTGGTCATAGTTATATTCACTGGGCTCAAAGGTACGTTGAAAGCAGGAATTTACCTAACCTCAATTTACAAGATGTGGAAATTAAGTGGTTTGGCCACAGAGGATTAAAATGTCACCAATTGATACCATTGGTGAAAACCTTTATGCATTTGCCCAAACCTGACCTGTTAATTGTGCACTGTGGAGGTAATGACTTGGGCACTTTGACTGGTGTAGGTCTGGAAATGCTTTTAAAGGACACCTTTGAGCAATTAATGGCACTTTTTCCTCAGACTGCCTTGGTATATTCAAATATATGCCAAAGACAGAAATGGAGGTGGTCAAACCAATTTTGTCCACAAATTGAGAAGTCGAGGAAGCATGTAAACAAATCTGTTTCAGCTTACATGAGAGACCATGGAATGGGCTCCCTGTACAACAATAACTTGCGTTACTACATGCAAGATATCTACAGAGGAGATGGAGTTCACTTCTCAGATGAGGGCAACAGAGTTTTCACTCTGAATTTAAAAATGTGCATTGGTACCTACTTATAAGTACCAAAATGTACCATAAACCCAAAAGCTCTTCTCAGAGCTACCCTACATCTAATCACTCACAATTATTATTTTACTCTAACTTTTTTTACTAATTTTCAACAAAGTACGCTCCCTGGGGCGCTACCCGGTACGCGTACCGGGAGCTAACCTCGCGAAATTTTAAAAAAAAATGTTTTTTTTTCGCACATATGGGCCTCCTCAGCCACCCTCACAAAACCTAGGGGGTCAAGATAAGTCTACCATGCCCCCTTCTACCTATTCTGAACATTATTTGCCCTCCATCTTGTATCATAATTCGACCGAAACACAAAATGGTGGACTCCCGTTACGCTTAAGGTTCGCGTACCAGGGCGCTCACCGGTTCGCGTACCGGGTCGCTTCCTGGGAAGCGCACCATCAAAAAAGGTGGGAAAGTAGTTCACACAAAAGCCACTTGAGACAATTTCACCAAATATAGATTAGCTCATACTACATACCAATCCCTACCATTTTCACAAATTTGATTGGAATTCCATTTAGCCATTTAGCCTATAGAACTCACTAAATACCGTGAGGTAAATTACTTCACAAAACACATCTGAAGTGTTGGAATTGACAACCAATTAAAATGTTACTTTCATTTTCTACTTTTTTTACCTGACATTTAATTGGTTATGTACCCGAATATATATAAAGGAAGAGAAGGAAACACAGCCATTTTGACTACTACTTCCTGGTGTACATTTCTATTAGAATTTTCATTAATAACTTCAACTTCTTTTTAAAGGTAAGTTGTTATTTTTAAAACTGAAGTATATTGAGCACTTTAAGTTAATATGGCAAACTTTTTCTGTTAGTTATATACTATCCCTCTGTAGTACTTATAAATTTAGATACACTTTTTTATATTCCTACTTCCACTCTGATACTATACACTGCCCAAAGATAAATTCTCTGTTAAAAACTGCCTATCTAAAATTAATCCCAACTGTGCCCTACCTCTACTAATATATATTTTTTTATGCAAATTTCAGGAAAAATGGAAAGTGAACAAAACATTTCATTTGAAATTGTCCTTCCAGAGTCCAACACAGAAATCATTGATCCAAATGAGATTGAATTTATGGATGAATCTTGGGACCAAGAACTACTGCAATGTGTACAAGCAGTAGATAACCTCCTTGCAAATGAGGACATTTTACAACCTCAGAGACTACAATCTATATTCCATGATTATGAAATTTCTGACAATGAAATGTTAGAAAGTTTAATAAATTATGAAACACAATAAAAAAAACTTAAAAAAAAAAAAATAAATAATCAACAAAACCAACAATCAATTAACATACAGCATTTGAAAAGTCTATCATTCATTTTTCATTGTGATACGCTCCCCAGAACGCTTCCCGGTTCGCGTACCGGGCGCTAACCACGAAAAAAAATAAAAAAAAAATTTTTTTTTTTTGCTTAGCGGGGCCCCTTTAAAGCCTCCACATCAAACCTAGGGGGTCAGGGAGGAGCTAGTATGCCCCCTTATGGTTATTTCCCCCTTTGTTTTGGCCTCCTCTTGTCTCTCAATCCTACCGAGAGACAAGATGGCGGCCGCTCCGGACTGTTTAGAATGTTGACAGACACCGGAGAGCCAATCAGCTTAGCTACGCGAAGTTCCGGTACGCTTAAGGTCCGCGGACCGGAGCGCTGCCCAGAGCGCGCTTACAGATATATATCTTTTTTTAAACGTTAATTTCTCAAAATCCACTGGAGCACATATATTGAGACCTACAAAAGGCACATCGGGCTACCAGTCCCTACAATTTTGCCAAGTTTCGTGCAAATCCATTCAGCCGTTCGGGCTAAAAGTGAGGCTAACCGCCCTATGGAAAACTCAATGTTAAAAACACGTTTTGGGACCCCCCTTTTTTCTCGGCCCCCCCTGGACGAACCCCCCCAAAATTTTCAGGGGCTGCTCAGAAACAAAATGTTCCATTTTCCTGAAAATTTCAGCCAATTCCGTCCACAAACGCCAAAGTTATTAGACATAGAATTTTCAAAAATCCCATAGGGAAAAAATCCTAACTATATATACCTACTGGCGACCGCCAGTAGGTAATATATATATATATATATATATATATATTCACTGAAAAAACCATAGGTTATAGACCAAATATAGTTAGGAATTAGCATTTACAAAACCTTGAAAATTCACTGAAAAAACCATAGGTTATAGACCATATATAGTTAGGAATTAGCATTTACAAAACCTTATTTTACTCACACAAAACCATTGAAATTTGCATATATAGTTAGTTGTACTAACTATATATCGCGCACCCGCAATCCACTGCTGATCATGTCACATATTACATCATTCATGACATGGTCAGTGACATCACTGATGACATCACTGATGACATCTCAAAGGTTTTTTCAGTGAATTTCAATGTTTTTTTAATAGCAAATATCAAAAGCTTTAAAATGTATTCTTCTTTAAATCGAAAAATACATTTTATATGTTTTTAATATAATTTTTTTATGTATATATATATATTTTTTTTGTTTTATTTTTTTTTTTTGTTTCGCTACCGGTCCGCTCACCGGGTAGCTTCCCGTTAGCTCAATTTGGTGCCGCGACCCGGTCCGCGAACCAGTAAACGTTCCGTTAGCGTAACTGCCGCATTAGAAAACAAGATCGTGACGCGTCGCGTAAGCGCGACGTATCGCGTTGCCGCGTAATGCGTCTTATGACGCGCCGCGTTAGCACACCCGGAAGTGCTCCAGAGCGCAAACCGAGGCGCGAAGCGCAGCTCCCCGGAAGCGATCCGGGGCGCGTCGTGTAAGCGCGACGTATCGCGTTGCCGCATAATGCGTCTTATGATGCGCCGCGTTAGCTTGTTAATAAAATTTTCTATTGGTTTATTTCACTTTTGGTTTCCTAATGATGTAAGGCTAGGTCATGTGACCTAAAAATAACACTTTTCATTGGTTTAGAACATTTTTTTCCCAAATGATGAAAGCCCCCACCTTCTTTCCTCACTCTGACTTTCATCTTTCTGAGAGGAAGACCTGTTTTTGCTTATTAAAATAATGGCATCTGCAGTAGCTGCAGCTGGTGGACCCCCACCACCACCACAACCACCTAGGAAGGAAGGACCACCTCCACAGTTCCTTCCCAACCCAGAGGAGGAAGAGGAAGAAGAAGAGGAAGAGGAAGTAGAGAGGAGGCAGTTCTTACGTGAAGAGCCCCGGAAATCCCACCACAAAGACAGTTTTATTTGGCAGTTTTATTCTTTTCCTCGAGGCCAAAAAAAAGCGAATTTGTAAAGATGTTTTATCTAGAGGTACAGACAAAAAGTATAGTTATGGTAACTATACTATGCACCGTCATATGCAGAGGTGGCATCCACTGAATTACAACGTTGCAGAGATGCGTCACCTCCAAGACAACTCACCAACTCCTGTGGCCAGTACATCGGCACAGGTAACTCTGTCGGGACCAGAGGCGAGGGAAATGGTCCCAAACATCCAACAGAATTTTGTGCACATGAAGATAGTGTGCCTTTATTGTGGTGACCTACTCTCATGTGCAAATATGAGTATCAATTTGATAAACAGAGCATTTGAAAACCACAAGTGCTCAAAACGCCCCCCAAAAACATTTTTTTTTGCTCCTGTTGAGCCCTTTCTAATGCCTGTTTTTCGTTGTTCCCCCTCAAAAAAAACTAAAAAAATTTAAAATCGATCAAAAAATACAAAAAAAGTAAAAAAATGTTCAGAAAAATAATAAAAAAATATAAAACAACAAAAATAATTAAAAAAAAGTTATTTTCAGAACTACCTCCCTTTTATAAAAAATTGCTAGAATGTTTAGCACTCTGGCAACCTCTTTTTCTTTTGATTCGCTTCCCGGTTCGCGCGCCGGTACGCAAACCGGAAGCGAACCAGAAAAAAAAAAAGAAGAGTAAGTATAAGGGAAGGAAACAGAGAGTAATGTTAAAAGAAAGACAGCTAGAGGGAGTAACACAGAGATACTGTTTAATAGATCTATTTACCGAAGAAAAGATGGAAGAGGGTATAATTGTGAAAAACAAAATAGATAAGAAAGTGAAAGAAAAAAAAGAGAGTAGAAGAATAATATACAAGAGTTTCTTAGAGAATGTGAGTGAATGTTCAAAATAAGAAGAAAAATAGTAAAGGATGTGGAATAAGAGGTAGGGATAGAACCGGACTAAAAGAACAATCCTAAGGGAAAGTGTTAAGAAAACAGTGAGCAAAAGTAAATAGGAATAAAACAAGATGTATGATAGTGACTAAGGTTAAAACATGTGGAATAACAGAGAGAAAAAACAGAAAGCACAAAAGAAGAAGTGACAGAAAAGGAATGATTGAAACAGCAAAGAAATGTAAATAACATAGGGGCATATTATCAACACAGGCGATAAAATTATCGCTGCTTTTATCGGCAGAAAACTGCCGCTAAAGCCGCTTTTGCGGCAGAAAACTGCCGGTAAAGCCGCTTTTGCGGCAGTTTTCTGCCGATAAAAGCAGCGATAATTTTATCGCCTGTGTTGATAATATGCCCTTTAGTGTGCTTGAACTACAGGGAGAAAGCATAATGAACAAGTAGTGAAAGAGTGATCAGTCAGAGACAGTGAGAGTAATAGAGACGGAGTGAGTGAACAGGAGTGAGGAACTATGAGAACAGAGGGACTGAGAAAAGGAGTGGAAGGAGTAGAGTAAGTAAGTAATAGAGAAAGGAATGAGGGAAGTAGCAAATTCAGGAAAATGAGGGTTAAAGAAATGAAGCAGTGGAACTAATAGAAGTTAAATGTGATAGAAATGTAACGAAAAGAGTACAAAACATTTACCTTATAATTGTAGTTAACTTAGTCGCTTGTTATTTTTATACTTTCAATCTGTGAAAGAAAGAACAAAAATTTGAAAAATATTAAAACATGTATTTAAAAATTAGAAAAGACAAGGGAAAAGATTGACAATCATCCAATTTTACAAAGAAATAAAGTTAGAGATAAACATGCAGAAAAAAAAGAGAAAGAAACGGTGATAGACAGTCAGAGACAAAAATAAATTGAAATAGAGTATATTTAGGCTGTGGGGTTTTAGGTTTAAACCTATAATAACTGATAAAACCCCACTGAAAGAAAAATAGCCCTCACCGGTGAAAACATATAAACACTGAAAAAACACCTGGACACCCACAAACTGAATGCCGTTCAAAGAAAGGAAAAAAAGAGTGAAAGAGTCATTTTTTTCTTCCTGAAGGGGTCAATACAATGTAACTTTGTTATACAAGCTAGCAGAAAGAAAGACTGGCTAACATTATTCTGCTTGAGGTTTGTTCTTTAGGGATACCACTAAAATATTACTTTTTCAGTTTTGTGGCCTTTGATCTAAATATGCAGGGTTTAGTTTCATGTTTTAGGTCTAGTTTAATTATTTTATAAACTATAGAGTATCAGGAAATATCAAACTCATATTTGATATTTTGGCTTCAAACAAGCCGTCCTCTCCTCCCTCTCCAAACTTGAAAAACAAAAAAGTTTTGTACTCAAAAATATGACCAAAGGGTTAACATTGGGATAAAGCTATTTGTACTCTCTATGTAAGGTTCATCTTTCTAAATTAAATTCCCTCTCTTCTCTCTAAACAGTATCTGCGGATATATTTTCCACGCCCTGATGAGAATCCGATGATTTTGACATTGGGATTCGAAACGCGTCGGCAATAAGTCATTGTGTTTGTCCAAATTGATTTTTGGGTTCCCATTCCTGTTTTCACATAAAATGAACTCTAGCAATAACATTGTGACAGGAAGTCGGGCTGGTATTGAATAAGACTTAACCCCTTAATTCATAATTTTCATATGACTTGATGATACTGTTTTTCCTCACTGTTTTTCACTGTTTTTGAGATAACTGTTGATCACTGATACAATTTGTATGCACATTTTCACTTGTTTCTATTCATTAATTGTATACATTGTTTGTTTTTCTTGCTTTTCCCTTGCAAAAATTATGTTTTGCTCAATGTGAAGTTGATTATGCATCTTTCCTTGTCTTTTAAAAAAAAAAAAAACAGACAAATTTCAAAAGCAAATGACATAAATTAAATGTCTGAGTTAACTAATTGATGTGTTTTTCTCTTTGCTGAACATTAATGTTGGTATAATTGTGCTTACAAGAGGCATAGGTAAATCCCCTTCTTTTCGCTAACACACATGAAAGCGTATTTTGAAGGCCCTTGCACCATTTTTGCATCACTTTTAACATGGCTATGTAACTCAAAGAAACAAAATCTAAATTTGCCAAGCACACATGGGGGCGTATTTACAAGGACCTTGCACCACGGGGAAATGACTTAAATTAAAATGGGGAAAATAACATCAAAGGGACTCAAAGGCCTTGTAAATATGCCCCAAGCAGCCTATGAAACTTTAGCAGTACATATCAAGAAACTTAAATGACTTCAATAAACGTTTTTAAACACATCAAGTAAAGCAGTTATTCAACTACATTCAAGGGGAAGTGACTTAAAATGCCCTAACACACATGAAAGCGTATTTTGAAGGCCCTTGCACCATTTTTCCATCACTTTTAACATGGCTATGTAACTCAAAGAAACAAAATCTAAATTTGCCAAGCACACATGGGGGCGTATTTACAAGGACCTTGCACCACGGGGAAATGTCTTAAATTAAAATGGGAAAAATAACATCAAAGGGACTCAAAGGCCTTGTAAATATGCCCCAAGCAACCTATGAAACAAAGCAACATTTTAAATACACAACTTTCTTCATAATTTTCTCCCTAAAGCATACTATTCTCTATCTAAATTAAATGAATCTTTTCTCACCTTAGCAAATACTTTTTGAATTTCAAAACAGTCTCAGACACACACCAATTTGTCTTCAGCAGAGCAAAAGGTGTGCACTCCAGAGGCTGCAACCAACAATGGCACAGAAATGCTGTAATTCATCACACATATCTCTCATGTCAATCAATCAATCAAAACTCTTCCCTCACTTTTTTCAAATCAACACCCTTCCCCCTTCTGCCCTTTCTGCCTTTTTTCCATAGCAACCACCTCCTGAAAGACCTCTCATGTTTGCAAGTTCACACAACAATGTTTCAATTGAACTCCGAACTCTCAGTACACCTGCGTATCCAGTGCAATCTTTCATAAAATGATTTTTTCTTGACCATTCAAATTACATCTTTCAAAGAACTCATCCATGCACCCTAACTTTCTGTTTTCAGCAATCAAAATCCACCAATCACTGCTACTGATTAATTACCACAGAAACTCCACAGTTTTTTTCATTACATACTCCTACTGTTCCAACTGCCATTTCATTCCCACACTTCATCTGACTGCAGCAGAACCTCCTCTCACCATGTTTTCTGTCTGGATTATTGGACATAGTTACATCCACTGGGCTCAAAGGTATGCTGATAACAGAAATTTACACAACCTCAATTTACAAAATGTGGAAATCAACTGGATTGGCCACAGAGGATTAAGATGTCACCAATTGATACCATTGGTAAAAACCTTTTTGCATTTGCCAAAACCTGACCTGTTAATTGTGCACTGTGGAGGAAATGACTTGGGCACTTTGACTGGGGTAGGTCTAGAAATGCTTTTAAAAGACACCTTTGACCAATTGATGGCACTTTTTCCTCAAACTGCCTTGGTATATTCAAATATATGCCAAAGACAGAAATGGAGGTGGTCCAACCAATTTTGTCCACAAATTGAGAAATCGAGGAAGCATGTAAATAAGTCTGTTTCAGCGTACATGAGAGACCATGGAATGGGCTCCATCTACAACAATAACTTGCGTTACTACATGCAAGATATCTACAGAGCAGATGGAGTTCACTTCTCAGATGAAGGGAACAGAATTTTCATCCTGAATTTAAGACTGTGCATTGGTACCTACTTGTAGGTACCTAAATCAGCCACAGGACCCAAAAGCTCTTTTCAGAGCTACCCTACATCTGATCACTCACAATTATTATTTTACTCTAACTTTTTTCACTAATTTTCACCAAAGTACGCTCCCCGGAGCGCTACCCGGTACGTGCACCGGACGCTAACCGCGCGAAAATTTGAAAAAAAATGGGTTTTTTCGCACATATGGGCCTCCTCAGCCACCCTCAGAAAACCTAGGGGGTCAGGATACGTCTACTGTGCCCCCTTCTACCCATTCTCAACATTATTTGCCCTCCATCTTGTATCTCAATTCTACCGAAACACAAAATGGAGAACTCCCGTAACGCTGCCGGTTCGAGTACCGGGCCGCGCACCGGGAAGCGCTCGCTCAAAAAAGGTGGGAAAGTAATATACAGAAAAACCACTGGAGACACTTTCACCAAATATAGATTAGCTCATACTACATACCAATCCCTACCATTTTCACAAATTTGGTTGGAATTCCATTTAGCCATTTAGCCTGTAGACCTCTCTAAATACCCTGAGGTAAATTACTTCACAAAACACATCTGAATTGTTGGAATTGACAACCAATTAAAATGTTACTTTCATTTTCTACTTTTTTTACCTGACATTTGATTGGTTATGTACCTGAATATATATAAAGAAAGAGAGAGAAACACAGCCATTTTGACTACTACTTCCTGAAGTACATTACAAGAGCATTTTCACTGACAACTTAAACTTGTTTTTAAAAGGTAAGATGTTATTTTGTAAATTTGAAAGGAGAACTATGTCATGCACTTTAAATTAATTTGGGAAAACATTTTTAGATAGTTATATACTGTCCCTCAGTAAGAGTTAGACATTGAGAAAGGCTTGTTTATTATAATTATGGATTGATTTAGGTTTCTGTGGTATAATTATGAATTTACTTAGGCTTCTCCACAGGCACTTTTTAATAGTACTACTTCACGCCTGAAACCATACAGTGCCCATAGATTACTTCGTTGTTATAAACTCACAAGTACCTGTCTGAACTTAAACCCAACAGTGCCCTATCTCTACTGATATATTTATTTTTTATGCAAATTACAGCAAGAAAATGGAAGGAGAGCAGAATATTTCCTTCAAAATTGTTCTGGAGAACAACACAGAAAAAGATATTGAGGACAATGATGAGTCAGATTTCATGGATGAATCACGGGACCATGAATTAGTTCAATGTGTAGATGCAGTAGATTCGCTGATTGAAAATGAGGACATTTCCGACAATGTGTTGTTAAATGTTCTGTTAAATTTGGAAAAATAATCACAAAAATAAATTTATATTTAATAAAAAAAAGCAAAACAAAAACCCAACAAAATGAACAATCAATAAACATACAATAATTAAAAAGTCTATCATTCTTTTTTCCTTATAGTACGCTCCCCAGACCGCTACCCGGTGCGCGTACCGGGCGCTCCCCACGCAAAAAAACGATTTGTTTTTTTCCCGCGGGGCCCTTTTAAAGCCTCCACATCAAACCTAGGGGATCACGGAGGATCTGCTATGCCCCCTTATGGTCATTTACCCCTTTGTTTTGGCCTCCTCTTGTCTCTCGATCCTACCGAGAGACAAGATGGCGGCCGCTCCGGACTGTTTAGAATGTTGACAGACACCGGAGAGCCAATCAGCTTCGCTTCGCGAAGTTCCGTTACGCGTCAGGTATTTATTTATTTAGCGATTTATAGAGCGCCTGGTGACCCGGAGGCATCCCCGCGCTGTGAAAGTTATTGGAGACCGGAGGGAATGAGGAGGGGTATTATTTGGGGAAGAGGAGAGTTTTCAGTCTTTTACGGAAGAGGGGGTAACAGGATTCCAGACGCAGGCTGCGTGGGAGTGAGTTCCAACCTGAGGACGCTTTGACCGAAAAGCGTCGACCACCGGTGCGTACCTTCCTGAATCTAGGGACAATGGCCAAGCATTCGTTGTCCGAGCGCAGGAGTTATTCGACATAGAATTTTCAAAAATCCCATAGAGAAAAAATCCTAACTATATATACCTACTATATATATATATATTACCTACTGGCGGTCGCCAGTAGGTAGTTATGGTTAAAACCTTGTTTCCATAGGAAATCCACTACATTCTATTTGGAATAACTTTGGCGCCGGTGGACGAATCTTCGTGAATTTCTCCAAGAAAATGGCCTGCTGCGCTCCGCTCCTTCCATGAAAGTTTGGGGTTGATTTGTGAAGCGGTATATATCTACTGGCTATCGCCAGTAGGTCATATATATATATATATATATATATATATATATATATATATATATATATATGACCTACTGGCGATAGCCAGTAGATATATACCGCCAGTAGGTCATATATATATATATATATAGATATATATATATATATATATATATATACATATGACCTACTGGCGATAGCCGGTAGGTATATATAGTTAGGATTTTTTCTCTATGGGATTTCTGAAAATTCTATGTCTAATAACTTTGGCGTTTGTGGACGGAATTGGCTGAAATTTTCAGGTAAATGGCACATTTTGTTTCTGAGCAGCCCCTGAAAATTTTGGGGGGGTTTCGTCAAGGGGGGGCCGAGAAAAAAGGGGGTCCCAAAACGCGTTTTTCCCATTCATTTTTCCATAGGGCGGTTGGACTCACTTTTAGCTCGAACGGCTGAATGGATTTACATGAAACTTGGCAAAATTGTAGATATGGTTTGCCCGACGTGCCTTTGCTATGTCTCAATATATGTGCTCCAGTGGATTTTGAGAAATTAACGTTTAAAAAAATATATATATCTGTAACAGCGCTCCGGTTAGCACCACGGTTCGCGTACCTGACGCGTAACGGAACTTCGCGAAGCTGATTGGCTCTCCGGTGTCTGTCAACATTCTAAACAGTCCGGAGCGGCCGCCATATTGTCTCTCGGTAGGATCGAGAGACAAGATGTGGTGAAAAACGAAGGGGGAAATGAAGGAAAGGGGGCAAGGTAGACCCCTCCTGACCCCTAGGATTGATGAGGGGTTTATTAAAGGGTCCCGCGGGGCAAAAAATAAAAAAAACAATTTTTTCGTTTTTTCGCCGTAGAGGCGCGTCCCGGTACGCAAACCGGGCAGCTAACCGGCAGCGTAACGGGAGTCCGCCATCTTGTGTTTTTGGAGCGTCCGGTTCGCGTACCGGGTAGCGTCCCGGTAAGCGTAACAAGGGGAAAACCAAGAGAAACAGTAAAAAAAAAATTAAGGGAATAGATTGCCAGCAAACTTGGTAAAATTGTAAGGACTGTTTGTTTGATGTGCCTTTGCAAGGCCTCAAGATATGTGCACGTGTGGATTTTGTCTAATTAAGGTTAAAAAAAATATATATATCTGTAAGCGTGCTCCGGCGCGCTTACGTTACGGGTTTTGTTTGCGCTACAGAGCCGATACGTCACGGTTATGCGACGCATCATGAGGCGTGTCACGTGGCTATGTGATACGTCACGTAATAAAGAATATATTTTACAGCTATAGATATTAGCTTTTAAAAAACCAAGGAAATTCACTGAAAAAAACATAGGTTATAGACCATATATAGTTAGGAACTTGCATTTACAAAACCTTGAAAATTCACTGAAAAAACCATAGGTTAGAGACCATATATAGTTAGCTGGACATTTTATTGACATAAAACCAATGAAATTCCATATATAGTTAGTTGCACTAACTATATATCGCGCACCCGCAATCCACTGCTGATGATGTCACATATTACATCATTCATGACATGGTCAGTGACATCACTGATGACATCACTGATGACATCACTGATGACATCTCAAATGACATCACTGATGACATCACTGATTACATCTCAAATGACATCACTGATGACATCACTCATGACATCATCTAGTGTCTGTGTGTTTTTGTAAAGTTTAAATATGTTTTACATATTGAAGAATGAGTGGATGTATGGAAGACTGAGTGTGTGTGTGGCTGGCTGGGAGGTGTGTGACTCTGTGCATATCAATGTGTACTTGTATCAGTGATTGTATAAGAGAGTAAGTATGTGTTAGTATATGTGTGAAAAAGTATGGTGTTCTGTGTTTAACTGTATAGATGAGGAAATCGAAGTGTGATTGATTCTTTACAGGACTGACTAGGTGTGTGAGTAACTCCATGGATGAGTGGCAGTGTGTGAGTGTCTGCATAGGTGTATGAGTGCATATGATAGTGTTGTAATAATGAGTGACTGTATGTATGAGTGATTGTATGGGTGAATGAGTGAATGTGTGTGTAGACGTAGGAATCAGTGAGTGCGTATGTAGTAACTGGTATTGGTGTGTCATGGTGTCATCAGTGATGTCATTTGAGATGTCATCAGTGATGTCATCAGTGATGTCATTTGAGATGTCATCAGTGATGTCATCAGTGATGTCACTGAAGTATGGTGTTCTGTGTTTAACTGTATAGATGAGGAAATCGAAGTGTGATTGATTCTTTACAGGACTGACTAGGTGTGTGAGTAACTCCATGGATGAGTGGCAGTGTGTGAGTGTCTGCATAGGTGTATGAGTGCATATGATAGTGTTGGAATAATGAGTGACTGTATGTATGAGTGAATGTATGGGTGAATGAGTGAATGTGTGTGTAGACGTAGGAATCAGTGAGTGCGTATGTAGTAACTGGTATTGGTGTGTCATGATGTCATCAGTGATGTCATTTGAGATGTCATCAGTGATGTCTGCAGTGATGTCACTGACCATGTCATGAATGATGTAATATGTGACATCATCAGCAGTGGATTGCGGGTGCGCGATATATAGTTAGTGCAACTAACTATATATGGAATTTCATTGGTTTTATGTCAATAAAATGTCCAGCTAACTATATATGGTCTCTAACCTATTGTTTGTTCAGTGAATATATATATATATTCACTGAAAAAACCATAGGTTATAGACCATATATAGTTAGGAATTAGCATTTAGAAAACCTTATTTTACTCACACAAAACCATTGAAATTCCATTTTTAGTTAGTTGCACTAACTATATATCGCGCACCCGCAATCCACTGCTGATGATGTCACATATTACATCATTCATGACATGGTCAGTGACATCACTCATGACATCACTGATGACATCTCAAATGACATCACTGATGACATCATCTAGTGTCTGTGTGTTTTTGTAAAGTTTAAATACGTTTTACATATTGAAGAATGACTGGATGTATGGAAGACTGAGTGTGTGTGTGGCTGGCTGGGAGGTGTGTGACTCTGTGCATATCAATGTGTACTTGTATCAGTGATTGTATAAGAGAGTAAGTATGTGTTAGTATATGTGTGAAAAGTATGGTGTTCTGTGTTTAACTATAGATGAGGAAATCGAAGTGTGATTGATTCTTCACAGGACTGACTAGGTGTATGAGTGCATATGATAGTGTTCTAATAATAAGTGACTGTTTGTATGAGTAATTGTATGGGTGAATGAGTGAATGTGTGTGTAGACGTACGAATCAGTGAGTGTGTATGTAGTAACTGGTATTGGTGTGTCATGATGTCATCAGTGATGTCATTTGAGATGTCATCAGTGATGTCATTTCAGATGTCATTAGTGATGTCATCAGTGATGTCACTGAAGTATGGTGTTCTGTGTTTAACTGTATAGATGAAGAAATGGAAGTGTGATTGATTCTTTACAGGACTGGCTTGGTGTGTGAGTAACTCCATGGATGAGTGGCAGTGTGTGACTGTCTGCATAGGTGTATGAGTGCATATGATAGTGTTGTAATAATAAGTGACTGTATGTATGAGTGATTGTATGGGTGAATGAGTGAATGTGTGTGTAGACGTAGGAATCAGTGAGTGCTTATGTAGTAACTGGTATTGGTGTGTCATGATGTCATCAGTGATGTCATTTGAGATGTCATCAGTGATGTCATCAGTGATGTCATTTGAGATGTCATCAGTGATGTCATCAGTGATGTCACTGACCATGTCATGAATGATGTAATATGTGACATCCTCAGCAGTGGATTGCGGGTGCGCGATATATAGTTAGTGCAACTAACTATATATGGAATTTCAATGGTTTTGTGTGAGTAAAATAAGGTTTTCTAAATGCTAATTCCTAACTATATATGGTCTATAACCTATGGTTTTTTCAGTGAATTTTCAAGGTTTTGTAAATGCTAATTCCTAACTATATATGGTCTATAACCTATGGTTTTTTCTGTGAATTTCATTGGTTTTTTAACAGCTAATATCTGTAGCTGTAAAATGTATTCTTCTTTAAATCCAAAAATATATTTTATATGTTTATGAATAATTTTTTTTTTAAATATTTTTTTTTCTTCGTTCCCGCTTCGCGAATCGGGAAGCTTCCCGTTAGCTGACCTTGATGCCGCGAAATAGACCGCGAGCCGGTAAACGTTTCTTTACCGCAAGTGCCGCGTTAGAAAACAACATCGTGACGCCTCCCGTCCGCATGACGTTTCACGTTGTCGCGTGATACGTCATATGACGTACAACGTTAGCGAACTGGTATGCGAAGCGAGTCGCAAAGCGCAGGTTTCTGGAAGCAAACCGGGAGGCCCTGCAAAGCGCTTAACGTAAACACAGCAAGTCATGTGACTTGGTAATAACACTTTTCATTGGTTCATTTCACTTTTGGTTTCCTAATGATGTAAGACTAGGTCATATAATCTAAAATGAACACTTTTGATTGGTTGAGAACTCTTGTTTTTCCCAAATGATGAAAATCCCTCCTTCTTTCCTCACTCTGACTTTCATCATTGTGAGAGAAAGACCCTTTGTGATCACTGAGCAATGGCTTCTTTAGTAGCTTCAGCTGGTGCTTCCCCACCACCTCCACCACATCCAAGGAAGAGTGGACCACCTGCTCAAGTTATAATTCAACAAGGAGAGGAAGAAGAGGAACAGGAGGACGAGCACGAAGAGAGGCAGTTTTTGCCTGAGCAGCCCAGGACGTCTCACCGGAAAGAAAACTTCATTTGGCAATTTTTTAAAATTCCCAAAGGTCAGAAAAAAGTAAATGCAAGATACGTAACTTGCCTTATATGTCAAGATAGACTGTCCAGAGGGACCGACAAAAAATACAGTTTCGGAAACTACACAATGCATCGCCATATGACTAGGTGGCATCCTAACAACTACAGTGCTGCACAGTTTCGGAACGACCTAGATAATCTCCCTATTATGGCCAGAAGATCTGTTGTACCGGAAGTAACGGGACCAGAGGGCAGGGAGATGGTGCCAAATATACAAATGAGATTTGGTGATGTAAAACACATCTGCGTATTTTGCGATGGATTAATTTCCTACGGAGAAAAAAGCATCACTCTGATCAACAGAGCTATTGACTATCATATGCAAGTTTGTACGAAACGCCCAAAATAATAAATACTTATTTTTTTTGTTTTGTTGCTCCTGTTGAGCCCTTTACAATGAATCGTTTTCATTGCCCCCTCCAAGAAAAACCCAAAAAAATATAAAACTGTTCAGAAAAATTCAAAAAAAGTAAAAAAATGTTCTGAAAAATAAAAAAAAAAGTTCTTTTCAGAAGTACCTCCCCGTTATTAAAAAATTGGTACAATATTTGGAACTGTGCCAACCTCTATTTCTCTTAGTTCACTTCCCAGTTCGCTCCCCGGTACGCGAACCGGAAGCGAACCAAAAACAGTAAGTATAAGGGAAGGAAACAGACACTTATGTTAAAAGAAAGACAGCTATAGGGGAGTAAACTAGAGATACTATTACCCGTAATCCACTGCTGATGATGTCACATATTACATCATTCATGACATGCTCAGTGACATCATCAGCAGAGGATTGCGGGTTTTTTGGCAACGTGCCTTATCCACGGTTTAATAACGCTGCCTTTTGCTTTATATAAGTTTTCAAATTGTATGAAATATATACCAATAGGTCGTTATGAACCTTTAGGTAGTGCTTTTCTTCATGAGGTCTGGTCGCTTCCATACACATACAGATGTTTCAAAGATGATCAAGAAGTTTATCTGAATGGAGAGGAATGCACTGAGACGCCAGATCATTCACTAATGTGTAGACACATACAGTTACACGGTTCATGCAACAAACACCGACCAAATATGGCTTGCGTGTTGCAAGGCACGCCAGTTCCTGCTATCATCCCCACGTTCAAGTTGTTGGAAAATGGTAGTTATTTGATGCTCAATAATGAAGATTGTTCTGAGTTAATTAAAAGTATTCCTTTTATCGTAACAGTAAGTGAACGGGTTATTTGCTGCAGAAATGTTCTATTTCCTCCCACACATGAACATAGGGAGTTTTCAATCTGGCCACAAATACCAACCTTGGGACAGATTTCAACGGCATGGCAAGAATAAGAGCTCTTTTGTCTCAGAGAGAGGTGGCCTTGAGTTCGGCCCGTGAAACTTTCGTGCTTCACATAGCGAACACCCGTACAGAGGTGCACACACTTTTCAATTCAGATTTGCCTTTCAAATTCAGCAAGATGGATCCGACTATCTTTAACGCATCCTCCGCAAAGTCCCTGGCGCACTTTTTTAAAGTTGTTACCAGTGGTCTCGTGACTTCATTTGAGAAAATCTTTGGACTCATCCCTGCTTCCTTTCATTCTATTTTCTCCACTCTGGTTCGTGGATTGGCATTTTTACTTGCATTACCAGCGGACGCTCTTGTGCTTTTTTACATTTTTAAATATGGATGTCCCTCCTATGCAACCTCCCACCCTGCAGCTGCTGACACTGTTCCGCAATCGCATGCTAGAATATTATGGCACAATGCCGTTGGCGATATTAAGCACGGCATATGGATTATCTTTTCGATTCTCCTACTTCACCTGTGTCCAGCCTGTATTTCACTGCCTGACCTGTGATTTCGATTGGGCCATTGATTTGTGTCTCTGCGGACCGGTTTCTCCTGACGTCGACTTTAATCAGCTGATGACTCCTATCATTACTCACGAGTTGGTTTGTCCTGGCGAAAGGATTATGGCTGTGGCATTGATGCATGGACTACTTGGTCTCTGGAATTTACTGGCGGCAGCACAGTCTTTCTTGGAACAGAGCTTTCTTGAAAACCCACCGAGCTGTCCTCTGATGGTGATAGAGGATCCGGTGCTGGGAGAGCACGTATGTTC
The DNA here is from genome assembly GCF_964261635.1 of Lissotriton helveticus. Lineage (NCBI taxonomy): Eukaryota > Metazoa > Chordata > Amphibia > Caudata > Salamandridae > Lissotriton > Lissotriton helveticus. The sequence goes on from NC_136069.1 coordinate 514,690,840, forward strand.
TTTTCCGCTTTTAAATTGGATGGCTGAACTGTTTTCGGATGAAGACGGTGACTTCCTATTGGAGGCTGTTGCAGCTTATTTTGCATACACAGTTATGTCATAGACCTTTTTCATGTTTGATATGCTGAGTACTAGCATTTCATTGACAATTCATTGACTTATTTGTCAAGTTTTTATTATTTACCTTGCCTATTGGCTTAAGACTCGATAAAGTACTTGGCTGTTTTATTTTTCTTTAGCATTAAATTTTCCTAGTTTTTAATGCTTTACCTTGCGGACCGTCCACATATAAACTTGCAATCTGCTCTCATGAGATGGCACTTCTATTATCTTATTCAGTTCGTTTCCGGATCATGGGGAGGTGTCATCTAGGTCCTGGATATCTTTACACCGTGTTAAGTTAGCATGGGCTCATTACCGGTTTAAACGCCATTTTTCCTTTTTTGCAACTTCTGCACACGACACTTAGTTGTTGCTTTAGCTTTCCACCTAGTAGTTCATCGTGGTTTACATGAGAATAATATGTTATTGCTCTACTATCTGCTTTGCTTGTTAAACTATATCTGTACAGCGAGTGCTAAAGTTTCAAGAACAACACGATACAGAATTGTTATGAGGTCTGATCTCCACGACTTCATACTCATAACATAAGTGCAACTTCTGCCAATTCTGGGCATGAGGCGGGTTTTATATTGCTTTGCCGAACACACATACACAACAGTTGATGCGGCTCACATGAAGAGAGAGCTGGTGTATGCTGATGTGATTCCTTCAAATCTAAGACACTAAAGTATGGGCACGCCCTAAACCAACACAAAGAGACCTTCTTAGCAAATAATATAATATGTGTATTAGGGAGGGTGAGATATAAGCAGCCGCGGGCCGTGGAGGGAGTTACGGTGAGGCAGGGAGGCGGGGAGGGGGAGAAGCAGGGTGGAGCCCTCTCTACCTTGCCCCTCCCCCTCCCCGCCTCCCTGCCCCACCGTAACTCCCTCCACGGCCCGCGGCTGCTTATAAGTGTTGCTAACTCTTATTCATTTACAGCATGTTAACATACTATCACCATTCGCTTTTTATGTACTAGTAACTATGCTGGTAATTTTGCTACTGATAATATGTGTACTTGTATTATCTAAGATACTACGCCTGTGAAGACGGCATTAGTAAATAAACATTTCAAATACACATGTGTTCTTCTTAACTCCATGTTCTGGTTTCTAAGAAATATATAACGACCGACTGTTCATGAGTTCCACGTATCCTGAGGTACTATAAGTTCATATTCTGGATTGTCTAAACATTGAGAGTTTGTTATATCCAATGTGACACTGTACCTTGCTTGCTAAGGAGTTTTTGATTACTAACGTGAGTTTTGGGACACCCTAATTCGCCGAGGTTCCAATCCTCTGTCCACAGTTCTGTGTGAGAACAGAAACCCTGCGACAGGGGCACCCCCGACCCTTGCTGGAGCTTCATCACACTTGCGATACAACTCCAGCAATGCGCCACCTTTACGGCACAGATACATCACGCATCTGTGCTGTTTTTGCCCCATGATGCGCCGCATTGTAAATGCAGCACACCATAGGTGACGGAACAGCGGCACAGAATGACTAACACATCCCTGGTGATGCGCCAGTCATCATAAATGTATCCCTATGCTTCTTATCTTGTTAGAGATGAACCGCCATATGTATCATCAAAGTTTTTGCATTTCCTAAATAGTGAACTTTAAGGAATAAATAGCGATTCTTTACCATTCCTAGTTTGCGATGAGCTATTTGCTAATTACAAATTACCCATTCATTTCCTTCATTTCCATAGGGCGGTTGGACTCACTTTTAGCTCGAACGGCTGAATGGATTTCCACGAAACTTGGCAAAATTGTAGATATGGTTTGCCCGATGTGCCTTTGCTATGTCTCAAGATATATGCTCCAGTGGTTTTTACGAAAATGAACTTTGAAAAATATATATTGGGCTACATTGGCCTATATATATGTTGGAGCCCAAATGTAGCCCAATGTAGCCCAATGTAGCCCAAAGATGGCCGCCAGACACACAAAAAAACAAATGTAGCCCAAATATCAGCCAGATGTAGCCCAACTATAGCCCAGTGACAGAATGACCAATCAGCTTCGCAAACCTCCGTTACGCGAAGCGGAGCGCTGTTACAGATATATATCTTTTTTTGAACGTTAATTTCTTAAAATCCACTGGAGCACATATATTGAGACCTAGCAAAGGCACATCGGGCTACCAGTCCCTAATATTTTGCCAAGTTTCGTGCAAATCCATTCAGCCGTTCGATTATTATTATTATTTTTTTTTTTTGCCCCGCGGGGCCCTTTTAAAACCTCCACATCAAACCTAGGGGGTCAGCGAGGATCTACTATGCCCCCTTATAGTTATTTCCCCCTTTGTTTTGACCTCCTCTTGTCTCTCGATCCTACCGAGTGACAAGATGGCGGCCGCTACGGACTGTTTGGAATGTTGACAGACGCCGGAGAACCAATCAGCTTCGCTTCACAAAGCTCCGTTGCGCGACAAGTACGCGTCCTGGGCCGCTGCCCAGTCCGCTGTTACAGATATATATCTTTTTTTAAACGTTAATTTCTCAAAATCCACTGGAGCACATATATTGAGACCTACAAAAGGCACATCGGGCTACCAGTCCCTACAATTTTGCCAAGTTTCGTGCAAATCCATTCAGCCGTTCGGGCTAAAAGTGAGGCCAACCGCCCTATGGAAATTAACATGGGAAAAACGCGTTTTGGGACCCCCCTTTTTTCTCGGCCCCCCCTTGACGAACCCCCCCAAAATTTTCAGGGGCTGCTCAGAAACAAAATGTGCCATTTTCCTGAAAATTTCAGCCAATTCTGTCCACAAACGCCAAAGTTATTAGACATAGAATTTTCAAAAATCCCATAGGGAAAAAATCCTAACTATATATACCTACTGGCGACCGCCAGTAGGTAATATATATATATATATATATATATATATATATATATATATATATATATATATATATATATATATATATATATATATATATATATATATATATATTTATATATTTATATATATATACATATATATATATATATATATATATATATTCATTGAAAAAAACATAGGCTTCACACACATTATAGTTAGGAATTAGCATTTAAAAAACCTTAGAAATTCATTGAAAAAACCATAGGTTTCACACGTTATAGTTAGCTGAACATTTCTCTCATACAAAACCTTTGAAATTCCTCCGTTATAGTTAGCTCAGCTATCTATAACTTGCGCGGCCGCAATGCACTGCTGATGACGTTACATATTACATCACTCATGACATCACTGATGACATCTCAATCACTTTTAGGAGGCATTGCTGCACCACCTTCTGCACAAGAAAGCCTCTTCTGGCCCAGCGCTTTACAATGTAATACACCCTCCAGATGCGTCACATTGTTTGTAGCACCCACCATGGCACATCTTTTGCACCACTGCTGTGTCACAAAAGTGACGCAACGGCTGTGTAAAAGAGGCACAAGGGGATTGTAAATCCGCCCCTAACACATACAAATTCACCCAGGCAGTTTCACCAGCAGAGCAAATTGAAGCATAGATTTGTAACATATTTATGTACATATGTTACATTCAAGTGCTTCGGACATACTACAGTATACTATAGATAAACACCTTATAGATTTATGATGTAGCAGTTCCTTATAGTTCTGCACTTTCACATTCTCCATACACTAGTAACATATTCATTTATTCATTCATTTATGAACTACACATTCATTCTGACAAACTTTTACACACTAACATAGAAATATAGTTCTTTCTTTGACCAGTGAAGGTAGTTCTAAAAAGAACTGTTTTTTTTTGTTTGGAATTTTTTATGTGTTTTCTCAACAAATTCCAAGCGGAACAAAATAATGAAAAAAAGAACAACTAATGTCAAGGACAGCAATGATCCTGCATCCTGCGTTTCATCAAGTCTATAGACTGTTCCCCATAACACAAAAGTTTATCGCAATAAATGCATAGAATTTTAACTCTAGCAAAGTCAGAATCAATATGTGGGTGTGGACTGCTTGCTGAAAATCCTGCTGCCGCAGTTGATGTGCTTGGTGTAGCAGCAGGTGGGTTCTCGTGCAACCTCCGTCTTGCAGCTCGAGCAAAGTTCTTGGGGTGCCAATTCTTCACGTGTCGCACCATATTTGCTGTGCCAAAGGAGTATTTTTTACATGGATCACCCCTTGAAAGAGTTGTTTCGCAAATTTTACAGGTTACTTTTGGAGCATTAACCTTTTTTTGACCTTCTGGAAAAGTGAAAAACTCTCAAATTAGAGCTTCTTTCCTCTTCTTTGGACGTTCTTCAGGAATGAAATCTCCCTCTGAAGAACTGCTGCAAGATGACTCCATTGCTCTTATTATTGTGATCTTCCTTCTATTTGAGAAGATTTTCAGAACAAATGCTTCTTCTTAGAAAGTCAAAGTCGAATAATTATAATGGGACGGAACTTTCATCAGTCGCAATAGGAAAAGTTATGAACCAATCAAATCTCTACTTTTTAGGTCACATGGCTTTGCGTACGCTAATGATGCGCTTTCGCAGCTCTTTCAATAAGAGTACGCATGATGTTCTACCGCGATTTGTGTAATTCTTTTTAAAAGTAATATATGATTATTACAAGTATTAAAAAAATTCATAGTTATCCCAAATGTCTACCCTTAGTATGTACATTAAATACATACATGTTTTAAACCAAGTAGAAACATTGCCACCTTTCGCGTACAGAACGCCGTACATGACGTCACACCGAAGCTTTAATGCGACGCGTAACGTCAAAGCATATTCGTACTGTATGTGCAGGTACACGCTGAGTATGATAAGCAGTACAAACTATGGTGCGACCACCTTTCTTTTTTTTTTTTTGATTTTATGGCAGTGGAAAGTTTACAGAATAAGGGATACATACAAAAAAACTATGTATGTTACAATACAACAGTTCATCAGAAGACATAAAGAAAAAGGATAATAGACGGTAATTAATATCTAAACAAAACAGTTATATCCAATTTGTTATTGGTAGCCATAGTTTCTGTCCAAAAATCCTTTTTTTCCGACCCTTAAGTTTATAGACTGCATTTTCCAATCGATATATACTGAGCAATTTAGATTGCCAATCGTAAAACATTGGTGGGTCAACATCTAGCCACCGCGAAGTTATACAAAATCTATATGCAGACATAGCTATAAATATAAAACCTTCTTCATCAGCCATCTTATCTGTTTGATCGGTTTGAATTCCGAGTATTACTATTTCAGGTGATAGAACAACAATCGATTCCAGGATAATATTTAGAAAATCTTGCACTTTTGTTACAAATTGAATTAATTTTGGACAACAGAAGAACATATGGGTTGAATCAGCAGCCGAAAATCCACAACGACTGCAGTCAGTACCCTTCAAAGCTTTCAATTTCAATAATTTTAGAGGTGTATAGTACAAGTCGAAGATAGACATAAAATCCTGACTCTTAAGTGATCCGTTAAAGAACACCTTACAACCCACCTCAAGAGAACTTGCCATATCAACTCTGTCAGTCTCTGAGCTTCTTTGCCATTTATCTGTAAACACATCAAGATTATCTGGAATTCTATCTAGCATCATTCGATATAATACACCGATTCGTACTTTTTTCTTGCAGCTTTCCAACACGTCTATTTTATTCATGGATTCAGTATATAATACATTTTTTGACTCTAAAAAGCTACGAATCTGTAGAAATTTTAAAAAAATCATCTTTGTTTAGACCATATTGTTTCTGAAGCTCGGCAAATGAAACAATTCGATCATTATGATATATCGACCCAAGTGAGCAAATCTTTAGGTTGTTCCATCTGATCATCACGGAATCGCTAAAGATCTCAGGCAATAACGGATTATTCAGAAGGGGTGTATAAAAGTTAAATTTAGACAAGAAGTGAAACCTCTTATTAGTTTGTTTCCATAGCTGTTGTGCTGAGAACATGATTTTGAATTTCGTTTTTTTATAGTAACTTGGTTCTGAGAATCTGACGAGACATTGTCGGGCTTCTGTTCCCAGAAGCATTTCATAGATTGATGGTGTCATAGCGATGTCTAAATTAAAGTCTTGAAATAATAGAGTGCCCATTAGTCTTAATGTAATTGCCCAGTAATATAATCGAAAATTCGGAACCCCCAGACCTCCCCTTAATTTCGGTAAAGTACACCACTTAAGAGACCTTCTAGTTCTCCTGTATCCCCATAAGAACCTAGAGATAATTTGATCTAACTTGCTAAAAAAAAGAAGAAAAAAAAAGGGGAATGGTACGAAATAAATAAAGAAATTTAGGAAATATAATCATTTTGACTACATTCGTACGGCCCCACAAAGATAAATGCAAATTGTTCAATCTCTCAAGTGTACTGTTCGTAGAAAGTAATAAAGGATCTACATTCAGCCCTACGATATCCTCCACTTTAGCAGAGATTGTAACACCAAGATATTTGGCAGTAGAGGCAAATATACCACCTTCCGGTCTACCTTCAGATGAATGAATTACCTGAGTCTTTGTGACATTCAGTTTATATCCTGATAGTTCGCCAAATTTGTTGGCTAATTCGATGATTTTAGGTAAGGATAAAGCAACATCAGAGGTGGCAATCGCCACATCGTCGGCGTATGCGAGGATTTTGTGCTCTACCTGATGCATCACTACAGGGGGAATTCCAGTTTCTTTTATTAAAGTATTCAAATGTGGTTCGGTATATAACGCAAACAAAAGGGGGGAGCATGGGTACCCCTGCCTTGTTCCCCTTGTAATCGGAACAGGAGTGGACGTATCAGTTCCTATGCGAATACCGGCCTTAGAATTAGTATATAACGCCTGAATGGCCGTGTTGTATTCTGCTGGCAACCCCCTCCATACCAGAAGAGACCACAGGAATCCCCAGTCGACCCTGTCGAAAGCTTTTTCAGCATGCAACAGGATAACTCCGACTGGGGATCCCGTGGCCTGCGCCCAATCCAACACGGTGATTATACGTCTGACATGATCAGTGGTATCCCTTTTTTTTATAAAACCATGTTGGACTTTTGAGACCAGAGCTGGCATTATATCGTTTAATCTGTTGGTCAATATTTTAGAAAAGATTTTACTATCTGCTGTAATGAGAGATATTGGCCGGTAAGACCCTAATTCATCTGCATCTTTCCCTTTCTTTTTAAATACCACAATAGTGGCCAGGGACTATAAGTCAGTTGGTGTCCTTGAAAAGCTTGTTGGAATATCTTAAGCAATTCAGGTTTGAACATATTTCTAAAGATACAATAAAATTCTAAAGGGATTTGATCTGGCCCCATGGCTTTACCAGGAGCTAGGCCGAGTATGGCTAATTCAATCTCCTCCCAAATTATAGGAGCTGCTGTAAGATTATTGTTTCTATCAACTGTACGTTGTCAATATTACTCAGATAGTCAGTTGGGTCCTTAGCTTCATTGATTTCGTTACTAGCTTTGTTATGTAGTAACTTATAAAAATCACTGAATGCCTTCAATATTCCTGGTTTGGATTCTTGAAATATTCCCTCCAGATCTTTAATTTTCGGAATGTCATTGGAGGTGGCCTTCTGTCTTAACCTTGTGCTAATATTTTTTCTGTTTGTTCGCTTAGTTTGTAGCACTCCGCTTTATGTTGTTTGTATTTAAGCGCAACCTGGTCAGCTAAGTGAGAATATACAGCAGTTCGTTCAATGATTAGAAATCATTGCGCCTCCTCGATGTTTTGGCCATTTTTAAGATTGACAGCTAATTTTAATTCTGCGTTCATTACTTTATCGAGTTTATTCTTAAATTCAACTTGTATCTTCCTGCGCTGAAAATTAGAGTAACTAATGGGTTCCCCCCTAACAATAGATTTAAAGGTGTCCCAGACAGCTTGGATCGAAGCTGTCTCATTATTGCGTTCAAAGAAATCTTTAATAATTTCAGCCATATGTCGGAGATAACCTTCGTCAAACAGAAGTCTCCTTTGGAACGATCATTGACTATTAAAATTGACGCGTTTGGAAGGAAATAATAATTCGCATATAAGAGGATTGTGATCCGAAACTAATTGTGGTAATAACTCGATATTAGCATTTTCCAAAAAGCATGACGAAATAAAAAAATAATCTAAACGAACAAACTTTTTATGAGGAATCGAAAAAAGGTGTAGCCAGGATCAGTAGGTTGTGAATTATTCCATTCATCAACCAGCCCATTCGCTAATACCAATTCCTTAAGGCTCTGTATGTCCTGTTCTTACGACCTTTATAGTGCCTGGTGGTCCTAATATTACAATCAGAATCCACATGAACGTTTAGATCCCCACATAAAATTATAGGTTGACAGAAAGCCGCCAATTCAGAATTAACCATATTAAATACCTCATTGTCATCTAAATTGGGGCCATATAAACAACAAACAGTGAATTAGTTACCTTCAACAGTAATTTCAGCCAACCCCCATCTCCCCCATTTATCAGCAAGTGTTCTGAGACATTTTCCAACCCCTTGTTTCATACAGATTGCAATTCCTCTTTTGGCCCCAGTTTGCTTTGAGCTTACTAAGAGTTTGAGACCCAAGTTCGTCAATATATTTCGTTTATCCCATGAAATGTGAGTTTCTTGTATACACAAGATATCGACACCAAGCGACTGAACTGGTCTGGATAGAACCCTTACTTTTTTGACATCATTGAGGCCGTTAACATTCATTGTGCATACTTTAATCTTCCTATCCATTTTGGCATGAATTCAAGTCTAAACAGGAATCTGAGCTTGTCAAAATCGTCCCCTTTTTCCAACATTCGTGCAAGAAAACCATAAAAAGGATTGTGTGTACTGTATATACCATAAAAACTACAACTGCCTTACACCCCCACCACCACCCCTGTTCCGCCCTCCCCCATCCCAACAGCAACCCCCCACCACCCTCCCCAACATATGAGGCTCAGGAACAGCCAGTTCCTGATAAGTATGGAGTGCCGTGTCCCGCCGCCCTCAAGAATCCTGGAAGGAAAAATCATACCATAAAGAGAAAGAGAGAAAAAAAGAAAAGGTAAATCTAGGCGAGAGAGAAATCAGCTCTATATTCTTAATATTCTAATTCTAATAACAGAATAGATTCATAGGGAGTCTAAGTATTCCTTAGCTTTCAGTTCGGATTGGAAAAATGTTGTCTGCCCTTTGAAAACTATTTTGAGCTTGGCCGGATTTTGCAGGAATACGGTAGCCCCTTTTTTCTGAAAGTCTGGAATAAGCTGGCGTAAATGCCAGCGCTGGGACACCGTCGCTTGACAAAAGTATGGTCTCACAAAGAACTCACAGTTCTTGGCTTCAACTTTTTTATCAGGTCTAGCTAGGGCAATATAGTAAGCTATTCAAGACTAGGATTGAAAACTACTGAGTTCTAACTAACAGATATAATAAAAACAACAGTGAGAACCTACTAAAATGGCGGTGGACGGAGTACTTAATCAACGTTTGGCGCCTCGGCACTACCGTTCAAATAAATATATATAAAATATGACTATAAATACTGTACAAAAGTACAGCAGCGGATGACACACACGAATCGGGAAAAGAAAGCAACAGGTTTAATAATTGATATAAAGAAAGGTTTACCTGTTGAACTTGAAGAAAAAGAAAACATGGGCTTCGACAACACTGTTTTGAATAGAAATTATCCAATTTCATTCATTTTTCATTGACTACCATAAGTATGTTTTCTTGCTCCGTAATACAAGGACTACAGTGAGTCTGTTGTTTATGTTAACACTGTGGTGAAAGTCAGGTGATCTGTATTTAATGATGTCACAACTATGCACTCGCACTCGTGACAAAGAAGGCTTGCCCTTCGAAACACGTCGAGTGGAGCGATTTTGAAATAAAAGCGCTTTATTGACTTTTGTGGCCCGGACAGTTCTTTTGTTTCAACAACAAAAAAGGCGAAGTGGTGGATTTGTTTGGGACTCACAATCCCGTCTGGGTCCGCCGCTGGTAGTGGCAGGGGTCCAATGCGACTTTTGTGTTTTGGATATATATATATATATATATATATATATATATATTTTTTTTTTATTATAGCCTAATAAACCTATTTATATTCATGTTTTACTTATTATTTGAAAAAATTATTTATAAATCAATATGTATTTTAAAAACTATATTCTTCCTTTTTTGGGTGATATTCTCCTCCACAACATTTTTGTGATTATATTTTTGTACTTTATATTGTAAGCATATCCATCTTAGTGAGGGCTTTCCTCCTTTGCCCCTCAGGCGCCATATAAAAACATACAGCGATGGCTCCGCGCAGCGGACGCGTACAGCGGGCGCGCCGGTCGCGCGCCGGAGTCAAGCCAGAGTCCTGCCCGTCTGCGCCCGTCCGTGAACAGACGGGGCTAGGGGCAGGACTCCCTGATCCAGCTAACAGTGAGTCACTGCAAAATAAATCAAATCATCAACTATGTTATACTAAATCTGAGCTACTGTCATTTAATCATAAATCGGGCCGCAGCTGCTCCCACACGTTACCGGCTAATTCACTACCCCCCGACTGTAAAACGTGTAATTCAACACTACCACTGTTTAGAGGAGAGACTAAGGAAATAGCTAAATTAAAGCTGCTATTACTGAACTGGAATCAAGCTAGCCGGGCTGATGAGAGGTGTTACCTCGAAACCGGGCCGGTCCTCGGATGCTTGTTTCCGTTCTGGGAAGGACATGGCTTTTGTAGTTCGGACTGGACTGTTCCCATGGGGCACAGGGTCAGCGCTGATTTGCATATTGCCATTGTCTAACCCAGGGTGGTGTGGAGTGGAAAAACGATGGATTTGGGCCCAGATCTTTGGACTGGGGTGAATGTGTGACATTGATCCACATTCTGTCCATCACTGTTGTGTTTGCAATTACTGAATTGTAGGTCCATGAGGAAGCATAAAGTCGAGATTTACGACTTACTGCAAAATAGGCAAACGGACGCCTTATTTCTTACCGAAACATGGTTGGATGAAACATCCTCCCCGGAGGTTCTTGAAGCTATCCCCCCTGGATATAGTCTACTGAGATTAGACAGACAAAAGCAACGTGGTGGGGGACTAGCTATAATCTATAAACAAGAACCAGAATGTGCATTTATTAAAGCTACCATACCTAACACAGAGTGCGGTATGTTCACCCTTAAAATAGACCCCAAAAACACGGTCAACGGTCTGCTGATATATCGCCCCCCAGGCAGTGCAGCTAACTTCGCAAGCCAACTCTTGGACCTAGTACATCAACCTGTAATCAGACATAAAAAGTTCCTGGTCTTAGGAGATCTCAATCTCCATTGTGAAGATAAAGAATGTAAAGAGGCACAAATCGTGATAACAGCACTAAACTCTGTTGGGCTTAGGCTACTATCCACTGCTCCCACACATCAGCTGGGCCATACTCTGGACCCCATTTTTTCTAATTGGGAAGGTGTTGTGGTCCTACCACTGCATCGTCCCGTTCGAAATAGAAGATGCCCCCCCCGCCAACTAAATCTAAAGGATCCTTACCTGTTAAGCGCAGGGTCTGGAAGAAATTCTCCCATGTACTATTCGAACGCTCCTTACTTAAACACCCCATGTCCCAATGTAACACACTTCAGGAAACATGGAACAGTTATGAGAACTGGATGTCCAAGGCTCTGGATGAAGTAGCACCCTGGGTGTCTAAACCCCCGACCAGGCAATCCAAAACAGCTTCGTGGTTCTCTGAAAAACTCAGATTGGCTAAAGCCAAATGTAAAACGCTGGAAGTGGAGGCAGAATTATGCCCCTGAACTCAAAGAAGACTATAAAATAGAGATAAAAAAATATCACAAACTATTAAGATCAGAAAAGGGCATCTACTTTAAAAATAGAATCGAATCAGCAGACAACCCCACCAAAGAACTTTTTGGCATCTACAGAGAACTCACGACCCCATCCAGGCTTGAGGCTCAAGACGTCTACTCTAATGAGTTGTGTGATCTTGTAGCCGATTATTTTGTGGATAAGGTGGACAAAATTCATGACACCTTCACAGCTGATAACAACCTGCCTACCAGTCCTGGGGTTAATGTAGCTGTTCCCACACAAAAATCGCGGCTATCATGCTTTACAACGCCAGAAAGAAACGAACTTCTGGAAATTGTCAAAAGCATACAATCCGGATCTCCATCTGATACATGCCCAGTGGCGCGGTGTAAAGGTGTTTTGGAGAGCATGCTAATCGACCATATTAGCCACATGATCACTCTGTCTTTTCAAGAATGTCATGTACTGGAAGCATGGAAGACTGCCCAGGTCATTCCCCTAAAGAAAAAACCCAACATTCCCATCTCACAACTGCAAAACCTTCGCCCCATCTCCCTTCTTCCCTTCTGTGCGAAGATTGTGGAGAAAATTGCTAATAAACAGCTTGTGAAACATCTAGAAGAAGAAACCCATCTCCACTCATCCCAATCCGGATTCAGAACCGGCTACTCGACGGAGTCAGCCGTTCTATATTCCACTGAGCGCATAAGGCAGATAGTGGATGAAGGCGAGACAGCAGCATTAGTTTTATTAGATCTGAGTGCAGCGTTTGACACCATGCTGCACTCCACGCTGATGTCTCGCCTGACGGAGATGGGGGTGACGGGGTCTGCGCTAGCCTGGCTGAAGTCTTATCTGGCCGATAGAAGCTTTCAGCTACACTGTCCTCCCTTCAGATCGTCCCCACGCAAGGTAAGCCATGGGGTTCCTCAGGGCTCAAGTTTGAGCCCCACCTTGTTTAACATCTACATGGAACCCCTGGCTCGCGTGGTGGAGGCTTTTGGGGTGGACATTGTTAGCTACGCTGACGACACCCAGTTGGTGTTTAAACTCACACCCGACCGTAGTCAAGACGCCATCAACTTCTCAAACTGTATGTCAGCAGTGGCAGTATGGATGAATGACAACTGCCTACGCCTCAATGGCGAAAAGACAGAGTTGTTGGTGGTCGGGAGAGCAACATCTACATGGTCAAGGCTATGGTGGCCCAGCGAACTTGGGGACCCCCCCATTCCGAGGGAGTCGGTACGTAACCTTGGCGTTATGTTGGACACCGACCTCTCGTACAAGACCCACGTTAATAAAGTCACAGGGAGATGCTTTGGCCTACTTAAGGTCCTTCGTAAGGTCTTAGACCTCCTACCTGCAGTAGCTAGAAAAACTATTGTTCACGCCCTAGTGACTCCACACCTTGATTACGGCAACGCCTTGCTGTTAGGGCTAAGCCAAAAAGCACTACACCAACTTCAGTGCGTGCAGAATGCTGCCGCACGTCTAGTGCTTGGCCTCCCGCGCAGAGCATCAGGAAAGTCTGCCCTGGCTAAGCTCCACTGGCTTCCTGTCAGGGAGCGTATTAAATTTAAAGCCCTCTGCTACGCACATCGCATAGCCCAGAACAAAGGTCCGGATTACCTTAAGAACCTCCTGGCCATACATCGCCCTACTCGCAATTTAAGATCTTCTGGTGCGATGCTGTTTAAAACACCTCGTATTCTTAGGGCCAGAATGGGCGGACGCTCATTTAGCCACTTAACCCCCAAATACTGGAATGCTCTACCACTGAACATGAGGATGGAGCCATCTGAAATAGGATTCCGGAGGAAATTAAAAACACTCTTTTTCCCCATTTCATAATCCCGATCTCTCCGGTCCTCTGTAGAATTTATCAGTGATTAGCGCGGGGACACACTGTTCTATGTGTAGCCAGGCGCTCTATAAATGATGTATTATTATTATTATTATTTTGTTCTTTGTGGGATGCTTTGATTTTTCAGAATCCCTATAGATTCAGGGATGTACAATTGATGGCAGAACCACCAGTCCAAGACTGTTTCCAGCACCACTGTCTACTAGAGCCACTTCAGCTATGATAGCACCGGGAGCTTGCTATTAGTTACGTCTAATTCCCTCAGCTGCAGGAGTCAGGCTCTGAGCAGTAGAATCTACCAAAGCACCTGTGGGTGCACTGTGAAGGCCTTATTGTGCACGCACTGAATGGCCGAGCAGTGCACATGATCACTTTTGTAAATGCAGAGGGTGACATTTGCTCCTGGCTGCTTGATTCCAGCAGAGGTAAATGAAGAAGTTATATTAATGCTGCTGTGTGACTTCTGAAGACAAAACAGTGACAGTAATCACTACCTTCAACCTAACGGGTGGAGGGAAAATGATGGTAGATAGTAAAAGAGCATAGCCTTATTTAGGACAGAGTGCTGGACCTGGGAAAAGTAATGATTTGAATGTTGTTTGCTTCATTTTCTACTAAATCAAAGACACAGGGAACTTTAACACAACTTCTAGGTGTCGCTAATACACAATTCTTCCTTACTAAAATAAGAGGTAGGAGTAGTTATCCTTCTGAGACTTATGGAAACCGTCCAGAATTTCAAAAAACAAGATGGTGCTCCCCAGAGTGAGATAATGAGGGGGGAAACTTGAGTAACTGTTATACACAGTACAATAATATACAAATTAATTGGGAGGGCGAGAAAGGCCCTGTCTTGGCTTTAAGAACCTGTTTCAGCTCTAATAGCCCAGGCACAAGCTGAGCCATGCAAACATTTGGCATGGATATCATGCCACAGATCACATGTTAAAATATGATAAAGTGTCTTACAAACAGAAAAACATATACTTCTTTTACACAAGTTTCACCTCAGTACATCAGATTTAATCACTGCTTTGAAAAGTGGTCACTAAAAGTGGTAAACATGAACTTAGAAACATTCATGCACCCACATCCAACTCTGTTAACATTACTATTAGTGAACTAAGAGGCAAATTACTTGTCATGTACTCCCTTTATTTGGACTATATTCTACACTGAGCGACATTGTATCCCATTAAGTCAAACACAAGAGAGAAATTTTTTAACACAACACACCCTTACATATTTCAAGGTTTTCTCATATATAGGAATTATATGAAGCACAATAAAATGAGATCATTGCCTAGAGTCACACAATTTAATCCAGTGGCCAAGCTTGGACTGACCCCTGTTTTTCTAGCTTCACATTGTGTCATTCAGCCCCTGCTCCTGTTGTACCTCAAAGTTTGTTTGTATTTCATTTGTGGTGCTTGAGTTTAAAGCACTGGGTTGCATGCAGAAGCCACAAGAAAACAGCTCATTTTAGGCTCGAGGACTTGAGAGGACCTCAAGCTGAACCAGATTCCAACATCTGGCTCAAGCCTTCCATGGCTCACTCACCTTTCTACTTTACTTTTCATATTCTGTACCTGAATTAAGCTCAGATGCTGATGTTATTGTGATACCTGTTTTGTATGTGAAGCTATCTTAACTTGCACTGCTGATGACCATCTTGTACCTGTCTTGCATTTGAGGGGAACTTACACTGCTGCCAGATGCGGCACACTGTGTGTGTTTTATAGACATGTTTGGATGTAAATGCTTCCCATGTTCTGTGCACACCATGGAAGCTTGCATTGCTTCTGACTAGATGGGTGTGTGTTCTATCGATGTGCTGGAAGTTAGTACTCCTGCCTGGCTCTGAGCCTGTTTTGTCTGTGGAAATCTTGCTTTGAGTGTGATTCAAGCTCGCTCTCATATACCCCAGTGCTGTTCTTTACACTTGTACCAAATTTGACATGCTGATTGTTCTTGTATCTAATGGAAGCGTTAAAAAGTGCTACCTAGTGCCACACTGTTCCATGTCTTTAAAAGGAACTTGCATTAACCCTGTAATGCTACACTTGTCCTGTGTCTTTGAAGGAAGCTTGCACTGGCTAGCTCTGGCATACCACACTAGTTCCATGTCTTTCAAGGTGGCTCGCATTGACTGGCTCTGCAGCGGCATACTTGTTCCATACAAATGAAAGAAACTTGCACTTGCTGGCACTGCAATATTATATTTGCTCCATATCTTTCTGGGAAAATTGTGAGGCTCTTAACCAGTGCATGCATGTGAGCCAAGTACCCCCTATGCTCCTGCTGCTTGTTTTTTTAATCTATTTCTTTGTGGTTTTGGTCTGACCGAAAGACTGTTTTAGCGGTATCAACAGTCTCATGTTTTCTCAAAAATAATACATAATTTTGAATAGAGAAAATAGTTTTTTGATAATTATTCATCAGGCAGATTGTCATTCACATTTTAGTTCAGCTCTTCAAAATAGTACATACAATTGGCAGTGGATTAGCCCCCTTCAGCCATTTGCTTCGTTGTCAATGTTTGACTTTGCCTAGTAGACAACCACAGTCCTTAAGGATGTCAGGCAGTGTGAGGGGCAGTATTATCCGCTCACATACAAATGTAGACTTGTATTAAATGAATAAGGAAAGTACCAGCAGCTGCTCTACAATTGCTACTGGACCACAGTTTCCATATGCAGAGCACCAGGTATCACTGCTGCATGCTTCAAAACAATAACACCATCTTGAAATGGTATTCTGCATACATATTTTACTTTTCCAAGTTAGGGGACCAGTGTGAAGATTTACTTTTTAAATTTGTATTGAAGCACATGCTCAGTGGACATTTAGGCTTCAGTCTATTTTACCTCAGTAGCTATGCTTTGCACTAGTGGAATGATGCACCAGATATTGCCTCCTATGCCACCATCTGTCGAAACGTTGCTCCTTTCTAATGAGCGTAGTACCTGTGTGTGAGCAGTGTACTTGTGTGAGTGCAGAATAAACACCCTTATTTGAGTGTATTTTGAAGGGTGTGTCTGTGTGAATGCAGGATTAACATTATCTCTTGCGAGTGCAAAGTAAGTTGTCTTCAGTATGAAAGTTGTGCCTGTTTGTGTACAGAGTGAGGCATATGACTGTTTGAGTGCAGTGAGTGAGGGCTGTGCCTATGTGAGGGCAGCACTGTGACTATGGTGTCCCTGCACGATATATCTTTGTATGCATGCACTTTACAAGGGCCAAACATATTGGCTTTGTTAATGCTTTTTAGGGTTATGACTTTGACTTGTAGTTGTACAGTTCAGGGACTGGAAATACAATAGAGTATGTATGAGAAAGGTGGTGAGTGTTGATATGGCAGATGCATACTCTGTCAAAGAAGGTTAAGGAGTGTTGGGGACAGTTGACAGACTGAGATGTAACCCTAGTAATGGGCCAGTTACTTTGCTTGCACTAGGGCTCATGGCAACCTAGCTACTCCACTATACGAATCTACAACTAAAAGCAACATGCGTTGCGAAATTCCATTGCATATCACAGTTGCATGAATATTTATTTGTAAACCTAATTGCCAGTTTGATGGTATGTATTCAATTCAATTCAATTTGTCTTTATTCGGTTAAAAGAATCATAACCATAAAAGTACATAAAAAGCAGTTCATAATAATACAGTACCATATAAAACATGAATTAAATTTAAGTACAAATTGATTTGCGTAATCTAAAAACATTGCTAAAAAATTCCGAGATGCAGGCAACATTAAAAATAACATCTAGTTTCTGGAGTTCCAGAAAGGCAACCCTACAGCGTCTCACCCCCATTTCCCTTAAAATTGGTATAATCAATCTTTTCCTGGGTAGAGTATAATATTTGCAGAAAAATGTGATATGGATATCAGACTGTTCCGATAGGTCATCACATGGGCATTTAGACAAATTACAGGACCAGCAATTCATTGCGGGGAAACTTAAGGCCCTAAAGAGGATACCTAACCTGAATCGGGTCAAAATATGCCGCGAAAATTCAGTCAAAGAAAGGGTTAAGTATGGTTGAATTTTCCCTTGAGTTGATACAGGTAGGTGGGCTAAGACAGTTTTCTTCTTAAGTTCCACTGTCATTCTACATTCTTCCAGCTGTTTCATACATTTTGTTTTTAGTGCCTTTCTCGTGATGTTGCACATGGACAAAGGATTGTCATAATAGCTCGTACAGTCCATATCTCCAAAAAAGTCCCTAATGTATATAAACCACTGTATCCTCCCAACATAATCCAAACTTAGTCCATCCCTTAGGATAGCACGGTTCAGTACACATCCATCACTAGTCCAAGCCCTATGCCACAGCAGTATTGGTTGAATTCTAATTGTGTCTTCAATATAACATTGGCCCAGTTCCATATGACAAATATAACTTGAGGTACTCCCAGGTACAGCCAAGATGCATCTCAAAAATGTGTTTTCAAAAACTTGTATAGATTTAACATAGTCATACCCCCAAAGTCCCGCGCCATAAACCGCAATAGAGACACAAGTGGCATTATACATTTTCAAAAGTTCTACAGTTGGTTTTTTCCCCATCTTTTTTGCAAAATTTTTAAGGGCAGTGATAGATTTGCAGAGCAGGGCTTTCCTTGCTTTTATCACATCTGTCCAGTTCCCTGCTTCATGGAATAGAATACCAAGATAGGAAAAGGTGGCGGTGTAATCTATAGGGCTGGCTTTAATGAACACCCGCCTCTTTCTTCTACTAGAACCAGGGCCACAGTTCATGGTGAATGTCTTAGAGCAGTTGATTTGCAAATCCAGTTTAGACATAAATGTATTAAAAGATGTTACAAGGCGTTGTAGAGACACCGGCGTGCGCCATTAGGACCGCATCATCTGCGTATAATAACGCAGGGATCGGTCTTTTTGCTACCCTGGGCATATCAGAAGATGTTTCCACTAGGGCATTCTCTATTCCATTTATGTATACCAGGAATAGGAATGGTGCTAAAACGCAGCCCTGGCGTACCCCACGCCCTATATCAAAAGGTCTAGTACATTCACCTTTTTTACCATAACGCACTGTTGCGATGGCACCCGAATACAAGTCCTTAAGGAAGGAGATTATATTTCCCTCAACACCAAGAGATTCCATGATAACCCATAATTTGCTGTGTGAAACACAGTCAAACGCTGACGTCAAGTCAACGAAGGTGAAATAAATGGGTTCACGTCGTGCCTTGATATATTTCTGCTGGAGGCTAAATAAGTTCAAGCCCTGGTCTATTGTCCCCTGCCCCTTTTGAAACCCATATTGAAGATCACTGATTATAGAGTTATCTTCCCACCATTTTTTGTAGCCTGCCTAGGATTACTCTTCCTAATATCTTTACAGTTCTGTCCAATAGGGAGATGGGGCGATAGCAGATAGGGTTTTGCCTATCCCCTTTTTTAAAAATTGGGACAATAACAGACATAAACCATGATGGAAGTAGGCTCGTCTTTAGGGATGCATTAAATAATTGCACTAAAAATGGGCCCCATAAATCGATATTATTTTTAAACAGGTCAGGAGGTATGCCATCTGGATCTGGGGCTTTACCGCCCCGTGTTGCTTTGAGGCTCTCATTTATCTCTTTTAGGGTAATTTTTAATTCCGTGCCATTCACTCTCACTTCCCCCTGGTGAGGCATTGGTAATTGCAACGATGGAATCTGCTCGTCAATTGGGGTACTGTACAGGCTAGAATAATGGTCCACTCAAGAGTCCTCGGTAATGGCAACTTCAATGCGAGCTTTTTCTGCGTCAAAAAAGGGGGCATTTACTGCTTTCCAGAAAGCGCAAACATTCTTGCTCAATGAAGCCTCACAGAGCGTCTCCCAGGCCTCAATTTTAATTGCCAGCTTCCTTTTTTTCAATGCATTCTGGTAAGATTTCCGCGCGTCCCTGACCCTTAAAGGATTACGGGGGATAGCATGTAAAGCTCTCTTGAGCTCAGAATGAGCATTTGTACATGTGGAATCAAACCATTTTACCTTCTTTTCCTTACTTGATTTAGAAACCACCCAAAGGTTGCCCTTAATTTGAGAAGCAATGACCTCAAACTGCGCAAGAATCTCCTGGCTAGCCACGCTTTCATCCAAAATGGTCAAAAAACTAGGCAAACATTCGGTTACTAAATCACATAAAAAGTCACTTGGAACCACCCTATCCCATTTTAGTGCGTAACCATTTTGTTTTGCCATACTAATATCAGAGACATTCTGCACAGATCTCCCTTCTATGGCCAGTGCCTGAAAGGGATTTATAATCTCCATAATTGTCGGGTAGTGGTCACTAAGTGGGATATCGAGGGTCCAACATCTTTTAACCATATGCCTATGTCTAACAGAAGTTATTATAAAGTCTATTGTAGACAATACGCCCCTGCCATTAAACGTAGGGGCAAAGGGGAGCTCTACTTGACCAATTTCAGTTGCATACCCTAAATCTTCGGAGTGAAGAATCTCATTTAATAGGTCTCCACAAATGGAATGCTTAAAGTGTGTTAAGTCAGTATCAGTGTCCAACATGAACCCACATGCTCCTTTCTGGCTTTTCTTGCATATGGTACAGTTAAAATCTCCCCCCCAAACAACCCAAACATCCTTAACATTTTTATCTGTTTCTTTACCTAAATCATTACCTAACATCTTAAGGGTCAATTCCAGGTCTGCAGGAGGAATATTGTTATAGAAATTTATAATTAAAAGACACAATTCCTTACTTACATCTATCCGCACTAGCTGGTAATAAGGGTTATGGGAAAATAATTGAATCTTCTGGCAGTTTAGGGAATTAGAGATAAATGTGATCAATCCCCCTTTAGGCCTACCATGGTGAACCTTAACTGCTGATGTAAACAAGGTTTTGTAGCCTGGAAGATGGAGGGGTTCTAAGGTCCAAGTTTCCTGTAAACATAGAATTACCATCTCTTCTATTGTTTCTAACCAGATGGGATTCAGTATTTTGGACCTAAGCCCTGCCACGTTCCAGAACATTACACAGACAGTTTCCCTGCTTGATGAGTCAACTACTGAGGATTGGCCCATATCTGGAACTGGATTATTATTGGTGGTTCCTATTTCCTGAAAGGGTGAGTACGCCGGTGCAATAGTAGGAGGCGTTACAGGGGTGGGAATGAGAGAAGAACTGGTGCCAGAAGTTACAACAGAATCATTGCCAGGAATGACTGGGATTGAATCTAAATCTAAAGGCAGTCAATCAACCCCATCCAGTCCGTTAAGACAATTAAATCGGTTGTAATCATGGAAGGGTGTCTCCGGGGGTCGGAAAACTGGTCGTGCAACATACCCCCGATATCTGCCCCTCCGTTCAACCCTCGTCCAATTACCTTGAATTAAATCATGGTGGATATGGTGCATATGGGTAGGGGGGAAGAAAAAGGACACTGGCAAGGTCTGAATGGTGGAGTCGAGAGATCTATTGGACCAAGCACATATATGTGAAACAGTCCTAGGATCTCGAAAACTCACCATAATACAGTCCCCATTTATAGTTTTTCTGGTTTTCCCCAACCAGGGTACCCTTCTCACCATGATGATTTCATTGTTAAAAATGGCCGGGAGGGGTCTGTTCCAATTCAGCCATTTGATAATTTTACTTTTAAGTGAGTGGAAGTTCTCACTTTCACCCACTTCAAGGGGGGGAGCACCGGCCATAACTACCATAAAGTTATTAGCCTCAGGGGGCAGGTCAGGTCTCCGTGGTCTGGGGGCAGGTTTATCAGGGGGTGGGGGAACAATACTGTCATTCGGTATAGCCCCATCAGAGGTTGTCACAGGAGGGACTGGGCCTACTAGTTTTAAAGAAGGAATATTGGGTTTGTTAAGTTGTGTCGGGGCTAAGTTGGCCATAAGAGGTTGCGGAATGGGGGCAGCAGTAGTCACCAAGGGGACTCCTAAGTTAACTGAAGGGATTTTAGTGTTAGGGGAGGGATTTTAAAGGGGATTAGACTCAGAAGGTCTACCCTGGATAATAGCCAAGGTTTTCATACTGCTTATAGTTGCCTCCAAGATAGTGAGTCTGATCTCTACTTTCTTTAGGCTCTCACTGATGGGCAGGAGTAGTGACCTAAGTAAAAATTCCAAATTCCCTATAGAGGTAACGGGCGGTGATGTGTTGGATGAATTATCCCCAGAAGCATTAACAAGATCAGTGATGTTAGTACCATTAACAGGAGGAGCTTTATGTACATCTACTGTTATCCTATCAGGGGCAGAAAGGAGCTTAGGGGCTTTCCCGAAATCAGAGTGGGGGATTTTGGTTTTACCCTGCCCTCCCCTCAACTTCCTTCTACGCTTGTTTGGAGGTAGGCCGTGCATCTCTGCCACAACTACTTGCTTCGGCTTTGTTTTCCTTGATTTAACTACTGGGGGGGTCTGAGTAATTAAATCAACAGCCATACTACTGGGACTGGGGGGAGGGGTGACACTAGAAACCTGCTCCGTGGATAAACAAAGGTTAGGAATACGATCCCGCAATAAAAAAAGGGACGCCTTCCTGGGATAATAACTCACGACTAGTGTTAAGAGAACTTCCCTCTTGGGAGATAGAATGAGGAATAATATCACTAGGAGGCCTATTTTTCATGTTCTCAATAGAGCGGCGGCGCTCCGCCCTACGTTCCGCCAGAGACGTTTCCTTATCCCCATCACCCGGTGCCCGAGAAAAATAATTGTCCAGGGTCCCAGTTCTAACTCCCCCCGCCTTTGCTGGTGTTCCCTCCATAGCCGGTGATGGCATGTCCGATACCTGTATCAGGGTCCACGAAAAACCAGTACAATATAGGCGAAAGAAAGTAGGCCCGGCCCGGCCTCCCTCGGCCCCTGACGGCCACAGACGGTCCCGCCCTTGTCCCGGGCTTCTCCCGGGCTTCTCCCGGGACGCTCCCACGCGCTCCCGCGCAGCGGAACCAGACCGTTGTATATGTGCTATCAGGGTGAGAGGGGAGGAGCCTGCAGGGAGAGCGTCCAGGTGGTGTCAATGGAAGCGGGCGGGCGCTCCTGGGACTTGTAGTCCTGCGCCCACCCTCGCTCGCAGCCCTGCTCCGGCAGACGCCCCAGAAGGTCAGTTCCAGCACACAAAGTGATTTCTAGACCAAGCGTCGCAGTCAGTCAGGTAACAAAAGCCCCACAGCGAAGCGGGAGCCGCGCAGCGTGTTCCGCGAGAAGTGAAGTAAAGGATGAAGCTGCTCGCTGTCCCAGAGCGTAGGAGCCAAGGATAGTGTCCCAGGGAGTGTCCAGGTTCACCGGTATTTGCAGCAGTTTCTGGTGGGGAGGAGCCTGCAGGGAGAGCGTCCAGGTGGTGTCAATGGAAGCGGGCGGGCGCTCCTGGGACTTGTAGTCCTGCGCCCACCCTCGCTCGCAGCCCTGCTCCGGCAGACGCCCCAGAAGGTCAGTTCCAGCACACGAAGTGATTCCTAGGCCAAGCGTCGCAGTCAGTCAGGTAACAAAAGCCTCACAGCGAAGCGGGACCCGCGCAGCGGGTTCCGCGAGAAGTGAAGTAAAGGATGAAGCTGCTCGCTGTCCCAGAGCGTAGGAGCCAAGGATAGTGTCCCCGTAGGAGCCAAGGATAGTGTCCCCGTATGTAATTTCCTGCTAGGAATTTCAGCGGCAACTCTGAATATGTTGATCCAATATTACAATTTGGCTGTAGTGGTTAATTTACACCGGTAGTTG
Source organism: Lissotriton helveticus (assembly GCF_964261635.1). NCBI lineage: Eukaryota > Metazoa > Chordata > Amphibia > Caudata > Salamandridae > Lissotriton > Lissotriton helveticus. The sequence goes on from NC_136069.1 coordinate 514,714,336, forward strand.
GTGGTGAAGGGCAACAGCACTGTTTTAGGGAACCAGAATGTATTTTTGGTAATCAGACTTTGATTCAGAGCAAGAGAAAGAAAGGCAAAAAAGAGAGAAAGATGGAGGAAGAGTGCAATAGTTAAACAGTCACTAAGGTAGAAAGCGGGAATGCCAAAATTGAGATATTGAGGAAGAACATATACGTTGGTAGAAGAATGAGGAATGAACTGTGGTGTTCAGCAACCCCAGTATTGGACAGTGCTAAATACCAGAGGGCAGAGGACTCCTGAGAGAAACTTTAGGTCACTGCACAATTCTTTTACTTACAAATACAAATTACCCACTGGTTGACAGTCTATACTGAAAATCAAATAAGTATATATCTATTCAGTGACAGATCGAAATACCATCATCATCTGCGAGAACCCAGAGCAAACTCTCCTGCAAATTCATATGCAAGAACCTCAGTATTAAATTGAAAGCTCTACATTTACATTGGTGTTATTTAAGAATATTAAATAGCACGCCATTTAAAAGGAAATGCCTGAAGACATGTCTGCTAAATATATTGTTAATTTGCATCGCATGGAAACATCAACTGGCTTTATATTTCAATTCAGAGTACAAGGGGTGAAAGTAACCTTGTCTGAAAGCGGGACTGCATAAATATTGCAGAACATTAAATAACTTTACAAATCATCTCCCAGTGTGCATGTTGTCGGATATCCTTGAGTCCGTCGTTCATTAGTGAACTACAAGTCCCCAAAGGTGGCAAAAGATCATCTGGCCTGTCAAGCTTCCCCGGGGTGGTCATTAGTCACCTATGGAACAGAGAGAACTTGCACCTGTCGTGAGCCATTAACTCAAAGACAAATGTTGAAAGCAATCTGGTTCCAGACATTTGTCTGGCCTAAAACATACACAAAACCAATGCTGGTATTACAAACGGTCTGTATAAGTGATGAATATTTTGCCCTTCTGAGGATGGAACAACATATGTACCAAAGCGTTGTCCTGTTAAAAAAAAGTATTTCTATTGTACAAGTAACTCAAGGCAGCGAACCTTCTTTTAATTCGGGTCAATCATTTGATATGTCAATTAAGTTTGCATTGTAAACAGTTTCTGATTCTGCTGTTGCTATTTCTGCCACATCACTAATTGCATTTTGACTGTTTATGATTTTTCTGCTGACCTTTTTGCTGTTTCAATAGCTTGTTGTCAGTCCCATCACTTAAACCCAACACACAGATATACAACAATGGATACAGTTCATGGTGTTGCAATAGAATTACAGGGCACAGTGGGGGAAATTTTTGACGTAATAGTTGATCTCAGTGATGCTAAATTGGATTGAATAATGCAACTCACATTCACTGTCTTCATGCAATAGCTACAATTATAGCTGAATTAAGGCTGGAGCTATATATAAAGCTAATGTAGTCATTCAGACAGAGGAGCTATTGTAGAAACAGTGAGAAATGCACAACTCGCATATTGTGTTACATTAGTGCCTAATAGGCGATCCGCACACTCTTCTCTAAGGAAGTTACCACCAGTTCACACATGGTGGTGTTTGCCAGTGCATAACTGTGTGTCTGTGTAATAACATTTGCAGAACAGATCTAAATTGTGCATGTTATTTTCCCATCTTTTCAGCACCAGATATAATCAGGTAGAAAACCACACCCAATATCTGCACCAGTACTGTTGCGTGTTATTCCTGCAACATTGTTACCAGTTGGAAAACTGGTACAATCCCATTTGAGCACCAGGAGTCATTTAGGATGGGTAGTAATAAGCATGTGCAAAACTGTAAATTGTGTGATGAAATTTAATAAAATTCTCATTGTGGGATTTTTTTTAGGGCACCCAAGACGCCTTGAGTGTCATCCATTTCAAGGAACCCGAAGATCCTCATACCATTTATATGGCTTTGGTCCTCTAAATCTGTGAGCTTCGTTTGGCTGTTCCTGAGATTACCACTCCACGTCATAGTTACTGTTACCAAAAGATTCAGTTCAGCCTGGCATATACCTGCAGAGTCCAGCCAGTGACGCATATGACACATTTTACCCTTTAGGGTCTTGAATTCTCTGCTTGTCTCTATAGTGTAGCTATGATCTAGTCCAGTGTCACTCCAGAGGCCATGGAGTCCCTTCCAAGGCAGAAGGCTGCTTATGTCTGGTGGCATCCGCAAAGGTTAGTTGACAGCAGGGCCGGACTAGATACTGGACGTTTTTTGCTAGGGTGGCAGGGTGGGGTCCAGGTTCACTGCTGAGGGGCCTGATTTTGTTGCTGAGGAGCTGCCGGCGCTTCTAAATAAACAATACAAAACAAATAGCTTTAAAGCATGCTTTTTTAATCATTTGTTTCAATCAAGAGTAGAAGCAGAGAAGTCAGTATTCTAATCCCCACCCGAGACCTATGGAAAATAAATGCAAAACATCAAGTACATTTGGTTTTTCCCTCCCATCCAAGGACTATGGTGGTACCATTTCTCTAACAAATATCCTCTCTCAAAAACAGATCACAAATTAATTCAATCCCTCATCATATACCTACGCATTGGCCTCAGCTTCATGGAGCTGTGGTGTTCACAGTGGTGAGCAGAGTGAAATAATCCAGATACCAGGACCGTCATTGTTTGTAAGGTTTTTCCTGCATGAACGATCACTTAGGAGTAAGCTGAATATGAGATATGCGTATCTAGTGAGTCTTTGTAACACCAGAGAGTGAGGCTGGTTTTACTAGAGCAGGTCTAATTGGTTTCTGATAATTATCATGAACCATGAACTGATGTGTTTGTAGGTTTTTTTGTATAGTAAGTAAGATTAACCCTTCTACCGAAGTGAACAGGGTTCAAAAGCCATAATGTTTACAAAACAATCATAAGACCAGTGCGAAACAACACAGACATAGTGCATCATATATTCACAATTACAAAGACAAATGTAAAACTAGATTTAAGTTAATACATATCCACTTTTACTGTCACTGTATAATCATGAATCATTTTCTCATGGAAAATCATTCAGTGCTTGTGAATTATACAAATTAATTGACAATCTGTTTTCATGGAGGAAGAGAAAAAAATGTTTTTAATCCACCTTTTTCAGGACTAACACATATATATTTATTCTTCCCATAAGAAAACTATTCTAAATATTCACATCATTGCAATTATTACTAACAAATCCAAGAATAAACAGAGATAGACATTATACTTCACAATCAGCAATAACTACTGTAAGAACAACTGACATAAAATACAACTTTAAAAACAATAAAAATGAAAATATTGCAAACATTCACACTTTTCACATTTTGCTTTCACGGCGCTCTTAGAAACATTTGTTGAAGAGCTCTCTACTGCCTATTTAGTCAAACAATAACCTCAGCTTTCATACATATTACTGTCCGTACTCTTATTACGTTTATTCTTTATTCAAGGAGTACACATGGTTTATAAATTCATACAAATGAAACCATCAGCACTGGTTTCAATCCAAACTCCATCCACAACTTATATTAAGACAATATATGTCATCCTCCTCAAACTAATTCATGTTTCAGTTTTTAACACTTACTTATGGCCTGATTACAATCTTAACGGCCTGACCGCCATCCCGCAGTGGTGGCATTCCCTAGTGCTCAGCCAAGTCCACGGTCTTTTGGCCACTATATTTAGATACATGCTGGCTGCCTTGCAGTATGCATCGATGGATTCTTTCCTACAAGTCGTCGCTGAACAGCTCTATTGATGCAGTGGTCCCAAATGCTGGTGTATACTACTCCATCAGGGCGGCGAGTACCCATCAAGCAGATTTTGATCACACAGTTGAGCTTGCAAACTTCTAGCGGCAGTCCCTCATGGAGTGAGTCTGTTGCGGCACGTGCTTCACAATGCACCATCACTGTGTCTATTAGATGGATGCCAGTAGAACACACCTGCTGTCCATTGGTCAAATGGAAACACCTGCATAAAACAATATAAAACACACCCCATTTCAGACCAGGCTTCTTTGTCATTCTGCTGCTCCAAGACATTTGTCAGCAGAACGAAACACAGTGAATTCAGGGTGTTTTGTCACTTTTTCCCTGTTAATTGTCCCTTCACCTTTTATCTTTATACACCTTGTGTTCACAATATTTATTTTGATAAGATTTTGTTGCACAATGTCAGGACACAAGAATCCCTGTTTCACTGAGGGGTGAATTGTCAGTCACGGTAGATGAAATCAAAAAAAGGAGAGCTGCAATTGTTTGGAGCCCAAGTCCAAAATACTCCCCTGTCACATAAAAGACAAACATGGGCCAGGATAGTCGACAGAGTGAATGTAGTAGCTCAAAACCTGCGCACAAATAAGGAAATAAGGAAAAGGTAGAACAACCTCCAGGGAAGGTTGCATCCCTGGCCTCCAAGTGTCACCTGGCGGCCAACACGACTGGTGATGGTGTTCCCAGGCCATCCTTACAGCTCATGCCCTGGGAGGAGAAGGTCTTGCGGATCCTACATTTATAGCTTAACAGGAATACCTGGTGAAATGGAGTCTGGTAAGTTATACATTACAAACTCACAGTCAGCCTCAATGTACTGTCTGCTTAGACGTTAGTTGCTGCTAATGTGTCCTGCGCATATCTCCAAAATACAGAAATCTAAAACTCCTAGATTCATATGATTGTGATTTTCTGTGTGGATGTATTGGGTTGCATCTAAGACTACAGGTGTCAATCTCCAATACGTGTCACATGATGGTATGGTGCCTGTAACTGTTCCACCACAAAATAATCCATTACCCATATGTGTGTCATATTGTAAGTGTTTAGCCCATTCCACTGCATATTTTACATACATATATGTTCCACTGACCAATTTCCAAGTAAGGGGAATATGCCTTTGAAATGACAACAACTACCATGATGCCCAGTTTTTTTTTTCATATTGCTCTGTCATGCTGCTCAGTATCTCTTTCTAACAGATTTCAACATATGGTAAAGTATCATCTACTGATCAATCCCTATTTAATGCTCTCTTCTGAAAATGGTTTGTTGTTTTCCAAATGGTGTCCTGTTCTTCTCAACAAATGTTCTGATGTCATGAGTTTAACAAACCAAACTGTATATACACAAACATTGTCAGTAGTAGAATGGGTATGCCAATTATAATGTTGCATATAAGTGGTACTTAAAATGTTATCCACTGCAATGTTCACATGATGACTAATGCCAAACATCCATTGTAGTAGTGGAAATGTCTGTTTTGAAGTCATCTAGGCCTTGGAATTGCCAGTTACACAGTTCACCTCTACACTGTGTTGGTCGGAATGCTTGAGAGGTGGAAGGTATATTCCCTAACCACTTCATGGACATTTCAGGACATCCTATTACCTTCAGAGTTGGTGATGCACTGTATGAAACAGACAAAAGGTAGGGTAAGATGTTTAATATCACCTGAAGCGCTCATCACAATAATCTCTATTTATTTTGTCTTCTGGGTATCAACATTGTCTGTGTCCTAAAATGTGAATGTCCAATACACACTTTTACTATTATAAATCATCTCAATAGGTCCAACTGCCAGACCACGTCGCCATATTTCTGCCACTGAAGACATCTCCAGCCCAGGATAAAGCTGTTAGTGAGGACAGTACTCCTGGTGATATGCAGGAGCTTGAGGAGCCTAGTAAATATAGTCATTCTGGGCAGACTGCTCCAGTGATACTCTCTGCGACCACACCGACACATCCCACCCCAGCTGTAACATCTCAGCAACCCGAATACTCCACTTCCTCTTCTACAACCACTGTGACACCAATTGTTTGCCTCCCCAGTCCCGAGTGAGGTTGATAACCCAATGCCAACCCGTCAGCTCCCTCAGGAACCAGTTAGATGGGGCTCACTGGGACATGTGTGGGTCTTTGTGAGCCAGCATTCTGAGTCTACTGGAGTCACGGACACCCAAAACATTGCACAAGTCTTGGGAGCCTGCCATCAATCCCAAGACATGATCGGCCAGATACTCCCTGAGCTCTGGGAGATGAAGCAGCTGCAAAAGGAGTACAACTATCAGATGGAGGCCCGTAACTCCAATATGGACTCCCTTATTGGGGTGCTTGAGGACATTTGTACCCACATGAGCAGGGCATTTCCAGCACCATCTACCACTTCCTGTGGCCCAACAGCATCTGAGCCATCTGCCTTTGCATGGCTACTGCAAGGAAGGCACTACAACCAGTAGAACAACTTGTAGCCCCGGCCAGCCACTGCAGAAGTGGATGTTCTACCTCCGCAAGAGGGTATGACCACTCAAAACACCAGGAGGTATGGCTGGCAAGATCTCTGACCGTGTGGGACACCATTCACTATGTAGACTATTTCTGGACTCAGTTGCCTTTCTGATGTCAGCAGTATTTTGACATTGGACTACAAGCAACCCGTGTTCTACAACTATGATTTCATTCAACAAAGACTGAGTTCTCCACTTTTTTATTTCCTTTTATGTTCACCCCTTTTCATTTTCTCATTTTTAGCACAATACATTTACAAGTCTTAAATTCATACACTGGGGCCATATAGCACAACTCTATTAATAGATTTGTTTTCTTCCAGCATAACTTGCCAATTACAAAAAAAGAAACATTTGTGTAAACATAGATGATTTTGAAGTGGAAAAGGTTTATTTAAAGTTCACAAACATTGCTCAAAATTGTTACATCATATTCAATTCTCAACTACTGTGTGCATTCCATTGGAATAACACTTGTCTGTCAACATTTGCCCTAACATCAAGATCCATACATTACACTTATACTCAGTCCCCCTTTACACATTTCCAGTTCAAGACCATGCCAACATGGAAGAAGGGAAAATATTTTTAAAAAATCAGATTGAATGGGTTTATTGACTCATGTCATTCGCTGGAGCCAGACCTGGCTCACATAAGGAGTCCCACATCAATGGCTCCAAGAGACAAAATCAAGGCAGAACTCCATGTTGTAGACACAGGATCATTCCAAACCACTGTTCCTGTATCTTCGGAATGTCACAACCAAGTTTAAGTGGTGTGCTATAAGACATTTGCTCTACAATAATGAGACACATCAACAGCTTTATACACTTTACACTAAAAGAGGATTAAGCCAATGTGAAGGCAAATACATATGCCTTGGCTCCACTACAATATGTGGTTGGAGCAATTGAATGGACACATAGTGCTTCATTGTCAATACACCACAGAGAACAAGTACAATGTAATTTCCAAAACTTCCATTCAATCACAGTGCAAGTTGCCCTGGTACACAATTTGTACATCTAAAGTCTGTGTCTGTCTTCCCCAGGAACAATACAGGTTTCATTTGTACTTAGTAACAGCCCCATGTACCAGCAAATGTCACAACACTGAAATGTCCAAATGATGTTCACATTGTGAAGGAACCTAAAACTAATTTTAAAATAAACCTTACATTACCTGTCACACAGAACATGATGGCCACATTACAAAGGCATCTTGTGGAGGACACATGTTTACTCAACAATCAGAGGAAAACAATATAACTGAGGTTAGTAGTCTATGTGTCCACACTTTGATCAACAAACACCTTTGGTTTCCCCTACATTTTCCCCTCCCATCATATAGTACTACCACATACTTCGCTCTTTAACACATAAATAGTTGGTGAAATGGTGAAAGACATAACATGTAAAGATGGAATTACACTTATGAGAAGAAGTTGTCGATGAGATCTTGACACAAATCAGCTCTTTCCTCTTCACCACTATCATATTCATTTGGCATATCAGGATCCTTATCCAGTGGCTCTTAATGATCTCCATCCTCTGCAATGTAAGGTTTGTTCCATTGCAGGGTTATGTTGTGGAGCGTGCAGCAGACCACTGTGATTTGGTACACCTTAGCAGTTAAGTAAAGGAGAGCTCCGCCAGTTTTGTCCAGATGGCAAGATCTGGCTTTTTGGAGCCCAAAAGCCCACTCCACTGACCCCTGTGTTCTTCCATGATCCTCATTGAAGCAGACTTCCTCTGGTGTTATTGGATTCCTCAGCAGTGCCAACTATGGCTGGTTCGGATAAAATAAGTCTCAAAATGGAAGACAAAAACAGAGCAAAAATATGCCACACCATTTCTGATTATTACTCAAGAAATTACCCAAACAATAACACAACAGATTGTACTTTCCAACAAGTCAGGCCCTCTCAGGTCCAAGTTATGACTTTTGCTAGGGTATGGGGCTGTTCTGTAGTACAAAGGTGTTGTTAGAATATGATTTTACCTTAAATAAATGAAAAGACAAGAGGTGCATTGTAAAACAGAAACACGTTGGTTTAATTAAATGCTCTGACCGGGAGAGTATAGACAGAAGCGCATCTGAAGACAGTCAGTACAGAAGTTTTGGCGACACATATATACATTTTGTTGGTACAATAAAAAACTTTGACATTCTTTGAAAAGCATCATTGTCATGAATAACAAGAAAAGCCATCTGATAAGGGTGACACAGATGGCTCTTGTCCTTGAGGAGATCTAGTGTGGGCCAGTGTGTGCATGCCCAAATGTCCGGTGTGGTGCGCGCATGATTACATCGTGTGATGTGCATGTTGTGTCCTGATTGGCTGAGTGTTACTAACTCCATGTGGCATCTAACTTTGGGATATTTTGGGAATGCACGCCTTTGGCCAAACATGCTTTATTGGGGCCAATCTCTTCGGGCCTGTTTGTGGGGTGACTACCTATCTGTGGGATCAATCAAGGTTTTCCCTGGGTGAGTGTTTGACTTTGGGCTAAGTGTCACACCACTTGTGGCCTGTCAATCAGTAGGCTTATGTTTGGGTCGCAGGGCCTATCTGACCATGTATCACTGACTTGGTGTTGATGGGAAGGGTGTCTCAAATTAATCTGACACAATGATACGAGTTTGAGGATGGTAGCACATGTAACATGAAGGTCATTCATATCATATTTACCAATATTATCATCGTTTTACGTGCTGTTGTTACATCGTGCTTCAACATTTCATTCACTGATACTGACATCAATAGCCAGGCAATATTTACAGTGCATATCAACATTGGATTGACTGGTCTTAACATCACTATGCATGCATAGTTTTCAGCGTCTAATGGCATTGCCTTTACTGGTATTGACATTGTTGTGCATGCATAGATTACAGCGTACAACAATATTGCATTTATTGGTTCTGCCACTGCCATGCGTACCTACATCAGGGTGTACATTGCTATCGAATTTTTCAATCTCAACAAAGGAATCATGGGCAGATGTTTGTGATGTATGAATCTCGTAAGCAGACAACGTGCAAGTTGATTGAATGATAGTGTTTCCAATTCCAGTACACCTGTTCTCTGGGGTGTGGTGGCAATAAGGCAATATGTGTGCCACAAATTGCTCCAACCACAGGTGGTAGGCGACCCAACCCATAAAAGTCCTCTTTCACATTGGCTAAATCCTGCTGCTGTGGAATCTGGATAAAGCTTTTGATGTGTCTCATCCTGGAACGTCTTGGAGCACACTCAATCAATCAATGAAGAACATTTGTAAAGCGCGCTACTCACCTGCTAGGGTCTCAAGGCGGTGGGGGGGATGCTACTGCTCGAAAAGCCAGGTCTTGAGTTGCTTCCTGAAGGAGAGATGGTCCTGGGTGAGACGTAGGTGGGTGGGGAGAGTGTTCCAGGTCTTGGCCGCCAGGTAGGTGAAGGATCTTCCTCCGGTGGTGGTTCTGCGGATCCGTGGAACGGTGGCGAGGGCGAGGCTGGCGGAGCGGAGCTGGCGGGTTGACGTGTAGAACGTGAGGCGGTTGTTGAGGTATTCGGGGCCCAAGTCATGGAGAGCCTTGTGTGCGTGGGTGAGGAGTCTGAACGTGATCCTCTTGCTGACGGGGAGCCAGTGCAGGTCCCTCAGGTGGGTGGAGATGTGGCTGTGTCGGGGGATGTCCAAGACGAGTCATGCTGAGGCGTTCTGAATGCGCTGGAGTGTTTTCTGTAGTTTGGCGGTGGTCCCAGCATAGAGGGAGTTCCCGTAGTCCAGACGGCTGGTGACGAGGGCCCGGGTGACCGTTTACCTGGTTCCAGTGGGGATCCAGCAGAAGATCTTATGGAGCATGCGGAGTGTGTGGAATCAGGAGGAGGAAACGGCATTAACTTGCCTGGCCATCGTGAGGGAGGGGTCAAGGATGAAGCCCAGGTTGCGTGCGTGGTCCGTGGGCTTGGGTGGAGGGCCCAGAGCAAGGGGCCACCAGGACTCATCCCAGGCGGAGATGGATGGGCCGAGGATGAGGACTTCCGTCTTGTCTGAGTTCAGTTTCAGCTTCATCCAGTCTGCCATGTCTTTCATTCCGCCCTGGAAGCTGGCTCTGGCGGAGGTGGGGTCGTTGGTGAGGGAGAGTATCAGTTGGGTATCGTCGGCGTAGGAGATGATGTTGAGGTTGTGCTTGCGTGCGATAGCTGCGAGGGGGCTCATGTAGACGTTGAAGAGGGTGGGGCTGAGCAAGGAGCCTTGAGGTACACCGCAGATGATCTTGGTGCCTTCTGCGAGGAAGGGCGGGAGACGGACTCTTTGGGTTCTGTCGGAGAGGAAGGAGGTGATCCATTCCAGGGCCTTTCCTTGGATCCCGGCGTGGCGGAGGCGGGTTCTCAGGGTGCGGTGGCAGACCGTGTCGAACACGGCCGAAAGGTCGAGCAGGATGAGGGCGGTGGTTTCTCCGTTGGCCAGCAGGGTCCGGATGTCGTCGGTGGCCGCGATGAGGGCGGTCTCGGTGCTGTGGTTTGCTCGGAATCCGGACTGCGATGGGTCGAGGGAGCCGTTCGTCTCCAGGAAGGCTGTCAGCTGTTTGTTGACGGTTTTCTCGATGACTTTTGCAGGGAAGGGGAGGAGCGAGATGGGGCGGAAGTTCTTGAGGTCTGAGGGGTCTGCGGTGGGTTTCTTCAGGAGGGCGCTGATCTCTGCGTGCTTCCAGCTCTCCGGGAAGGTGGGGGATATTAAGGAGTTGTTGATGATGTCCCGAAGTTTGGGGCGTGATGATGGAGTCAGCCTTGTTGAAGATGTGGTGTGGGCAGGGATCGGCTGGGGACCCGGAGTGGATGGTGTTCATCGTGTGGGTGGTATCTTTCGTGCTGACCTGAGTCCAGGCGCACCGGGTGGTGGTGGGGGGAGTAGGTTCGGTGGTGGGCGCCGAAGCTGTTGTGTATGTCGACGATCTTACTGTGAAAAAAGGTGGCCAGAGAGTTGCAGAGGTCTTGAGAAGGCGTGATGTCTTCTCAAGAAAGCTAGTTGTAAAATGCCACCAGATACTGCCACAGTGTATTGGAAAGAACCTGTGGCCACAAAATTAAGTCCTGCCATTAGTTTGACAATTGGTGTAACAGGTGTGGGATTCCTGTTGTGAGGATAAAGATCTTACTCCAGCTGATGACATAAATCGAGTATGGTTTGCCTATTCAGCCTGAACTTCTTCATGATTTTCCTTTCTTCCATGTTGGCCAGGTCTGGAAATGGGTAGTACATCAGATGCTATCATCTCCTCATCCTTCCAGGATCCATATATGTCCATTGGAAAACATGTGAACATGTATTACATCATCCATAGCAAAATATTTAATGAGTAATACAACAGTAATGTAATTTCTTAATATGCATATGGTTTGATACATGAATTGCACCAACATTTGCTTCTTGTACCCTATCGATCGCAAATGACATTTGTGACCTTGAGGTGAATCTTTACAAAAATGTGTAATGAAAACATTTCAAAAGTATTACTAACACATCTAGGGGTAGATGTATCAACCGTTTTGCGACTCGCAAAGGCCGAAATTCGCATAATTTCGGCCTTTGCGACTCGCAAATGGTCATTTTGCATTATTTAGAATGTATCAAAAATTAGCAAATTAAGAAATCGCAAAGATTTGCGATTCCTTAATTTGCCATAGCATTTAAGGAATCGCAAATTTTGCGATTCCTTAAATGCTATGTATGAAGCATTTTTCCTTAGCGAATTTTGGTTAAGGAATCGCAAATTACCACCAACTAGTAGTTGATGGTAATTTGCAAAGTCCTCAACAAATGCACAATTTTGCATTTTTTACGGTGGCATGTGACGCGCACACATGCCCATGGGGCATGTATGTGCGCCATATGCACTATTATGTACGTTTCAGGGGTGCAGCAGGGTGTCTTTAAGACACCCCTGCACCCTTGAAATAATTCTCAAATTGCGATTTGCAAATTGCGAATTCGCAATTTGAGAATTAGTTCAAAATCATTCCTATGGGCCTCCAGGCCCATAGGAATGCATGGGAAATTATTCCTTATTTGCGAATTCGCAAAATGCAAATTCGCAAATAAGAAAGTGTAAGGAATCGCTAAAAAATAGCGATTTTTTCATACATTCTATTTTGCGATTTATAAATAGCGATTTCTTAAAAATCGCTATTTAGGAATCGCAAAATTTAATCTTGATACATCTGCCCCTTAAATATTTATTTTTTAGTTTAAAAATAAAATAAAACCGTCAATGGAGGTGTATACAACACTGCACTAATATCAAGTTTTACCACAGTAACACACTTCACATAAATGTGTCTTTTCAGTAAGAGTGCCCATCGAAGTGTGATTATTTGAACACACTAAGCACCATTTGGAGTGGTGGAGATGCACTTAACAGTCAAATACACACTAGTTTAAACTCCTAAAAAGGTGGGTACCTGACCTCGCTGATAGAACATTTGGAATCTGACAGCGGTGGTGGAAGTTGACCGTTCAGTAGGTGATAAACTCCACTACTGACACAGCCATAGGCTAACATTGGTGAACATAACAGTAGAAAGCCAATGGCTATACATGTCTCCGCTGACGATTGCATATATTGCTTACATGTATATGGCGGTTCAAAAAATAGCTCACTTGCTTCCTAACACTGCTGCGATCAACACCTCCTTCACTATTGCTGCTGTGTGTCACCTCTTGGAGCCACCATGCAAGGTCAAGCAGGTGAGAGTGCCACTGTCTTCTCTGCAGAGGAACTGGAGCTGCTGGCAACTGATGTCCTTTCCCTGTATGGACAGCTCTATGGCTCACCAGAGGACCAGGTACATGTCTGAAATAAAAATGTGTTTCTGTCTAACTGGCTCATTTCCATTTACACAGGCTACAATATGGCTTTGAGTACCAGATCGAAGTGTACCAATTGGTGTTAAGTGTCCCATATTGTGGTCCTTACCTAGGACACTCATGTCAGGAATTTGTAAGCACTGTGCAATGTCTAATAAACATCACCATTAAAATGTGTAGTGTGTTTAAAGCCCTAAATCATATTAGGGGTGTATGTAGAGATAGATCTATGCTTGTATATATTTGCTGTACTTGTGCTAATTCAGCAACTCACATCTCATCATGGTAAAAGGAAAACCAAATATATACACCTTACAACTCAAGATTTGTATGTACTCTGTAAAATGTAATTGCAGATGATATTAGCTATGTGTTTAGTACCACAATTCCCTCATCCTCGATCAGTGTTCTCCAAACTGTTGTTTGAGAGCTAAAAGTAACTCCTAGACACGTTTAGAGTAGGTCAAAGCCTTGAGGTCACTTATAGGATGGGCACAAGGTTACCCTTTTAATGTAAAATTTGGGGGAAGGCAGTGTTCATGTGAAATCGTGATTATCTTGCTGCAGATAGCAACGCTGCCAATGAGCAGTGGCCAGTCAAAATCAGGGGCCAGGCTGGGCCTGAGTCACAGGGTCAAACAATTGAACCACTGAGAGATAGCTGTGAAAAACACGTATCCTTTGCAGCTCTAATTATTTGGTGTGCTTCAGATATGCCACTGAATGCTTTTAAATGGATTTCTTTACCAAAGACTCAAATGTCAATATATGTCATGTCCAAACTGTAGGCCCATCCGTCATAGGGACCACTATTCACTGTGCCATATATTTTATTGTTTAGCCTTGAGTAGTCCACAATCCCTTGCACTCCTCAGAAGTGGGCCTCATCACCGATTATGTGGAGCTCTGGTCTAGATGATGTCACAGACCATATTTAGTGTTTTTAGACCATGACGTGGGTTGAGGATGGCCAACAAGTCACTATCAAAGTCTGTATTAATATATAGGTACAGGCAAACATGTGACACACAAGATATGTTGTATGCCAACTCATGTGGTATGCAACTGAAAGCTGTAGACATATTTAGTGACATCACTAAAGGCAAACTAAAAGTCACAATCCCATTGATTTTTCTTGCCTTTCTTGTATCCATACAGGTCAATTCGCATCAGAAGTGGGATATATGGAAGGATATCGCCAGGAAGGTGCAGACCCTGGTGGTCTACAGAAGAAGCAATGTTCATTGTTGCAAGAGGTGGGATGATCCAAGATGCTGATCCAAAAGATGTCCACCCAATGTATGAGGGGCATGCAATGCACTCTGACCCCCCTCCTAATGAGCTGCATTCTTGTGGTGACCTATCCAGAACTTGATGGCCAGTTGAGGGCCCAACAGTAGCAGCAAGGGGATAAGTCCTAAACTGAGTCTGACATGTTACATGACTCATTTTTTTGTTACAGGCCATCATTTTCCCCTCCACAATATGGGGGCTCATGTCTAACCCACAAGAAGATTTCTTGAAGGTGTAAGTCTTGTACAAGGCATATGATGATGTCCTGTGTCTATTTACTTTTGATTAGGATGCCACCTGATTACTGTCAACAACCAATTTATTGTCATGAGCAGACACATGACTGCAGAAAATCCATATATACATTATGTAGTTTGATGTAACGGAAGACAGTTGTATCAAACATGCCACTAGTCTTTATTGTGTCAGGTGTGATGCTCCTTAAGTAATGTGGATTATGTGATGGTTGCTCTATTACATGTGACATGTCACACATAAGTGAGCATGTGAGTTTAAATGACTGGTGAAATCAGTACTAATGGCTACTGTAGGAGGCTGGCTTAATATATGGTGCACGCTTATTTAAGTGATGCACCTTGCACTATTCCAGGCAACCAGGTGATTTTAGTGGTCTTTGATAACCATAGGAAGCTCTCAAAGTGGGAGCTGTGAAGAGCAACCTTCTGGCTTATCTTGAAGGAGTGTTAAGCATCTTGCTTTACCAGGTTAATCTTATAGTGTAGACTAAAAGGGAAAAAAACACACAATTTTATATCAAAATACTTCTATTTATTACAAAACACTCACTAACACATTGGATTATCTCCTGAACAGAGATATCAACACAATACACAAGAACACTTCAAATGCAATCAGGTAAGTAGCACAAAATAAAGTGGTCTTGAGGGGAGGGCCAAATCATATACTAAGAAAGTGGAATGCGAACTGAAAAGAAGGAGAGGACCTGGACCAGAAAACCCTAGGTAAGTACCCAGGAACCCCACAGAGGCTGTGTGCAGAGTGGGAACACAGCCATATGACCAATGTAAGTCAACGGAGATGTCACGGTTGCAGTTTTGCAGAAGAAGGGCCCTAAAGAATTCCCTAGGAGGACAGAAGGTTGGAGAGCAGCCCCACTCATGGATGCTCCTCCACCAGGGTGAAGAGACGTCGGAATCCTCTGTAAATGACAATTTGAAAACTTGGAAGCAATTGCCTCTAGAGAAGAGGGTGAAGAAGTCCACTAGAATCCAAGGGTGGATTCTGGAACTGAAGAACTTGCAAGTAGAGGGGACAGAGACTATGCCACTAAGAAGTGACCAGGATGCATGAATACACAGTACCCCTTATGTCTGGAGGTTCAGACGATTTGATGGTAACCTTGTCGCGGCAGCTATGAGGACCAGGCGATGCTGAGGAAGACCAGGAGCTGTGCATGAGTTGTACCATGTCGGATGTCGGTGACTAGGTGGTTGGTGCCCGGTGCGCTCATCAATAAGCTTTGGTCGCTGCAACTGGTGAGGAGAACAAATAAGGAGCAATGTTGGGACCAGCAAGGTCCAAGGAACTCACCAACAGCAGGAAAGTTGGAACAGGCCCAAGCAAGCAGGGGAGACTAGTGAAGTAGTAGAAGAACATCTGGAGGACCCACAGAGCAAAGGCACAGTAGTCGCAAGAGGACCTCGAGCAGCCCACCAAAAATAAAAGCCAATGGCGCAGAGAATGTGGTGAGGGCACTAAGGTTGGAGGGAAGAGATGCTGTACCCTGAAGATCTCTGGTGTGCAGAGCCAACAAGCCTTGGCAACAAAAAGTCAATGCAGTGCACAGGACTTCAGTCCCAGCAGTTCTGACAAGAGATACTGGCCTCAAAATTGAAGAGAGAACAGGTCAGGGCATGAGTGAGTTGCAGAACCCCCTGATGCATTACTGAGCCTTGGAAAGTCTGTAGGACAACAGGAGCAGCAGACTGGTCAGCTTAGCTGCGGTACCTGCAGATGCAGGGGAGTGACTCATTCACTCCAAGGGAGATTAATTCACGTGACCCTGATAGTAACAGGTCTGTTGAAGAACCTGGAAGAAGCACAGACAATAAAGATGACTTGTAGAACCACAAGACCAGGAGCAGCAGAAGTCCTCCTTGGTATAGTCTCAGTTGCAGGCAAAGTCCAAGTGTCCAGATGGTCAAAGAGTAACCTGGTTTCAGTCTTGAGTCTTTCCCCATGACCAATCTAAAGACCCATCCGCAGGTAAGCACTTAAGGAAAGGGTTGGAACAATTCAGGTGTCCCTCCCAGAGGAGGGGTTGGGCAGATGGAAAGATACTAACATGTTCCTTGTCCAGTTTCATACCAGAGTGGGAGCCAGGGACTCCCTGAACTGGCTCAAACTAGAGTATGCAAGGAGAGCTCCAAATGGGCCCTTCAAAGCAGTCTGGTGGCACTGGAAAGCGCCCCACCATAGCCCAATACAGTAATTCCTATCTGGGAGGTGGTCACACCTCTTTGTTACAGGAAACCTATTGTTCTTCCTTACCCTGCTGGAGCCTAACTCAGCAGTAGAAATGCAGAATCATGTCTGTGGTCAGCTGCAGCATTAGCTTGCCGGCAGACCCTGGAAGGCTGTTTCTGGGAGTATAGAGCGGTGGCCCAAGAGATCCCCCCAGAACAAGGGATCATACTTCCAATTCTGGAATAGGTGTTGCGGTATGATTCCAACATGTTTGATACCAAACATGACCGGGTTCAGAACAACTACTATATAGTTAGACATCAGACATCTCGTAATGACTGATGTCCACTATATGTATCAAAATGATTGACCCCACTTACAAAGCCTTAAGAATAGACTCTGGGGTTTGTAGGGGTGTCCTGCTCATGCCGGGGCACCCTCACACATATAACAAAACCCTCAGGACTGAAGAGCCTGCTATAGGAGTGACCTATAGGTTTTAGATGTAGTGACCTCAGATATAAGGAAACTTATCTGAGGTGTTGTGAGAGGTGCAAACACCAACTCACACAGTATTTGCGGTTGCGGTTTAGAAGGTGTGAATATTAATAGGGTGAAAATGTTGTGGTAGTGAGTATTGTGGTTGTCCGTGTCTTTTCTTTTTCAGGTATATGAGTAGGTGATAAAGACATCGAGTTGTTGAAAAGGAGGTGTTAATTTTCAGGTTTGTTGAAGTCGAAAGATTCTAGAATAATAACAAATGTTCTAAACTTGTTTGGAGGTAAATTAGATGTGGAGTATGAGGTACCATCACTTTCATCAGTAACAATAGGGACAAGCTGTTGTGTTTGATTAATATTGGTTAATGCTAGTGGAACCTTATTGTGCAAATGGGTGAAACTGTGTAAATTTGTGTGAATTTTCACTGGTCGAGAAGTCACTTGTCAGTATAGAATATTCTTGAGTGATTGTGATACTTAATTCCCTTTAGAAGAGCAAACAAGAAGTTGCTTCAAGATGATATTTGAAGGTTGTGTGTGAATGTGAAGAAAATTGTAAAGGAGGGTGACCTTCTGCAAGGAGTGAGTTGTATGTCATAATGTTTCGTGCTAGGATCGGACTGTTGGTGTACTTTTGTGCTGCCATTGGCTAGTGGGTTTTCTGTGTCATGCTGTGATTGGACATTGTCGATTTGAGTGCTGTCTTTGGATTTGGTAAAGAATGACATGAAATAAAAAGCTGTCTTTTATGTGGTGAACAATAAATTGAAGTATACAGTACACAACTAAAACATTTAGTTTTATGTGAAATCTGAAAGTCCAATTGTCATTATGAAATGTTTTAAGGATTTTAAGAAATTTGTCAGGGGAGATGTTACTATTCCTGTACTCAAATGTGAGGGCACACCTCCTGAGGATACTTCAGCATACATTTGGTCTACTTAACTGGGATTAAATTCATATTTGTGGCTTCGTCAATGGAGTAGAATTACGGAAAAGAAAGGTGCTTTAAGTTTTCGAGATATGGGACATTCAATAGAGAATCCTAGATCATTTAAAGGGGAAATTGTACGAGATGAAGAACCACCTTGATCAATGAAATATGATGCCTATAATGCTTGGGAAAAAGAGAAGGTGTAATATCAGAGAAGGACAGGAAGAGCAATGCAGAATTATGCAAATGGTCGATGGGATGAGGAACAGCGCAGATGGAGGAAAGGTATTATTGAAGGTACCAGATTATATCCGGTTCTCATATCAGAGGGTATGAAGAAGAATAAGGATACTGTTAGGAAGGCAGGAGATAAGTAAGATACAGATTTGGGAGACAAGATATTAGAACAAGTGCAGTCTTCCTGACCATCACTACCTGTAAAATATTCTGACACCGGAGACATAAGTGCGAGTGCCAGCCAGACCATAGCTACAACTCCAGTGGATTCAGATCCACTTTCTATTGAACAGACCTTACAGGTTTTACAAATTGCTTCACCAGTTGTGAGATAACCACCAGCTGTGGTCTCAGTTGATAATGTTCCAGCTGCACCTCTGGTGGTTGCAAGTGCACCAACTCAAATTGACAGAAAGCCAGAGTCTTGACGACATCAGTTGTTAGAAAAGCACCAACAACCCAGAATATATATTTAGCTCAGTGGAGATCCCCCAAAAATCTGCAGGCTCTAATAGATGGAGGAGGGACCGTAGTCTTTACGAATCCCTTAGCTTCGAATGACTTAATTGTCAATGAAGAAGGATATTTACTTGCATGGTTTGAACAGATTACTAGAAAAAAAAGGGCTAAGTCATACAGCCCCGAAAAGAATATGAGACAAGAAAAAACAGATTATTGGATATTTCCAAATTAAAAATAGACTTAGGAGAGCAGAACAAGGGTTGCCTGGAATTTGATCGTTTGGACCAATACCACTGAAATTAGTTAACCTGCCTCTGCATAGAAAGTACTCAAAGTGCTGCTATGGTACAAGACAAATTGGCAGTTATAGCGAAAAGGTGTGATGAGGACCTTACTAACAATGTAAATCTGCATCGTAGCTATAGGTTTGAACTGGATGATCAGGCTATAGCAAACATAAGGTTTATAGGAATGCTTTCACACTTTACTGAACTGATTAAATGCATATGCAGATCGAAGGATGTGGAGAAGTTGGAACTTAGGTGGACAAAGTAACACAAAAAGAAAAAGAGGAAAGCAGAGGAAAAACAGGATGAGCTGGAGAAGGCAGCAGTGTATCTATTGAAGGAAGTAGTAGCAGGTACCTATGTACATGTTCATTGAAACAGATCTGATGTAACAGCATTTACAAACAATATTCAAAAGTTGAGACACAAGCCGGGGCAGTGGTATGCCCAAGTAGGAAGGTTTATAAAGATTTCAAAAGTGTTGTGGAGAGATTTGGTTACGTTTCTTGACATTGTGGTACCAGCTGATTTATGGGTGGAATGTAATGTAGCAGTTCAATGGCCGAAAGGAGAACCACCTAGCGGTAGAGGAACCACTGCACCATCATCATTGCTAATTGAAAAATATGAAGCAGTTATGACTTTCTTGAAAGAAAAAATACCTCCAAGTGATACTGATAGGTAAAAGATTAATAGAACCACACAGGAGCCAAAGGAGTCTGTTCGTGAATAATATGAGATGTTACTGCAGGTGTTTAAAAAGCATACCAAGTCATTAGATGAAATCATGCATTGTGACAAATATTGCTGTGATGAATTGTATATGAAGCAGAGGAAAATAAAGGAGATATTTATGTTGGTTCAGACTAAGTTGGCACAGAAAGGTTTTCAGAATCCGTCTTTTGCAGTAAATCAGGGAATGATGCAGGGAGTTGTTGCTCCCCAGGCTAGATTTTTGGGAAATAAAAGTGGAATGAATATGTCTCAAGGCAGAGGCAGAGGTGTTTCCTCGGGTATGGGATCTGGAACGGATATTGCTGCAATAAAATAGGTTATTGCTTGTCACTTTTGTTATAAGGTGCAACATTATAAAGGAGAATGTCGATTTAATCGTGAAAATGCTGGAGGATTAATGCAAAATTTACATTGTACACCAGTGCAAAAGTTGCCTATACAGCAAATGCAGACTCCCATGCAAAATCAAGCCCAGATAATGACCCATGCTCCTACGCAAATGGGGAATCGCAAAGTACATTTAAATCAAATGCCAATGTTTAATACAAACCAGTTCCAAAATGCTATGCCACAGTTTCAAAACCAGAGTCAGAATGCTTTAATTCAATTTCCTTAATTTGAGGCTGGCGAGTTTGCTTCTAATAATTCCCAAAGATTGTGTACTTGGCTTAATCTTAGCAGTAGATCAGAGTGGCTCATATGCAGAAGCAAATGGTTATGGTCACGGTGTGTCGTTCCTGATTGACACAGGAGCTACCCATTCTACTGATAGAACAGTGGAATGACTAGACTTACCTCTCTTGGGGAAAAAAATCCAAGTAGTTGGGGTGCGAATAAACAAATACAAAATATGATTTCAAAAGAAGTCCCAGTAAACATAGTACATTTTGAAGAGAAGCACCAATTGGTTGTCTGTAGTACCACCCCAGTAAATCTGTCATAAACAGATCTGTTGTGTAAGTTAAATTGCACAATATACTGCACACCAGACGGTGTTGCATTTCATACACATGATGAGGATGTCAACTTCAAAATGATTAGGTAAAATGCTGAGGCAGGAATATTTCCCTTACTGACAATTTCTAAATTACCAGAGGATCTCAGAGCGCAGAAGTTTGGGATCTCAAAGGGAAAGACATTGAACTTATAAAAGGTGTAGAACCAGTCCAAGCCCATGTAATTCACCTACAATGGGCTTACAAAAACCAAATGGCAAGTATAGTATTGTCCAAGATTTAGGGTGGATTAATGAAATAGTAGTGCCTTGTTGTCCTATGGTACCAAATCCGGCCACTGCACTTTTTCAAATTCCCTGTACAGTAGAATTATTCACAGTCATTGACTTATGTCAGGTTTTGTTTTCAGTGCCCTTGCACGAAGATTGCCAGTACTTGTTTTAATTTGTCTTCTAGCAGAAGACAATCACGCGGTGTCATGTCCCTCAAGGGTATACAAAGAGTCCATCTATCTTTTATCAGATCCTAAAAAGAAATCTTGAGTCTTGGCGTATGCCTTGTGAGTCTACCCTTGTTCAATATATAGATGACCTGTTGGTAGCATCAGACACATGCGGTGCTTGTAAGTACATCACCATTGCACTTTTGAATTACCTGGTAGGGAATGGACACAAATTGTCTCTATGTAAACTGCAGTACTGTCAAAAAGAAGTTCAATATCTGGGACACATTATCATAAAACGAGTCAGAAAGGTGTCACCAGGGAGAGTGGAAACATCTTTCAGATTAATTCTCCTCGAACACAGAAATAAATCAGGATGTTGTTTGGGAATGTTGGCTACTGTAGACAATGATACTGAACCTTTCCTTGATGGTAAAGTCTTTACTGAGGCTGACACATCGTGATGTGTTTGATCTGTTTCTTTGGGATAACAAATGTACAAAAGAGTTCATAGATATGAAAGAGAAACTGTGTCGTGCCCCGGCTCTGGGAATGCCTGATTATAAAAAAGTGTTCATTCTGTTTTGCAGTGAGAGAAATGGGTGCACACTCAGTTTTGACACTGACGCAAAGAGGGGCCTGAAGACTTGTGGCCTATTCTACTATTCTTGATACTGTAGCGGCAGGTCTCCCCAGCTGCTTGAAGGCAGTTGCCATGGTGAGGGCTAGTTTGGAAAAAAGCAAGAACATAGTGATGGGACACCCTTAAACTGTCATGGCCCCACTCTCCTAGGTGGTTGGGGGCGGTCCTTCCTCTGGATATTGTATCCATCGGGGATCACGGTGGCAATGTCGGGGGCAGAGGTGGTATTTGTCCAGGTTTCCGTGAAGAAGGCGACGTCTAGTGAGAGGAAGTAGAGGAGGTCCCTGATCTCTACAGTGTGTCTGTGCAGGGAGTGTACACTGAGGAGGATGTACCTCAGGGCTTTGGGTGTGCTGGCTTGGGAGGGTTCGGAGGTTGGTGAAGGTTTGTTGGCAGTGTCGTCAGGAGAACTGGCCATGGGTGGTGTTTGGCATAGACAGCTGGTAGTTGTTGTTCCTTCCAGGGTTGAGTGTGTGGAGGGCAGCTGATTCATAGCGGTGAGTGGTCGGAGAACCAGGGGCCCTGGCGCTGGTCACTGTTGGGTCACGGATAGGCGCAAACAGGCTTGCTTTTGGCACGCTTTTGGCAAACCAGCGGTGCACCCAGTGCGTGGCCACGCAGCGTCTGCCTTTTATTAGGGAATGGGGGACGCAGCTGGGAGGTGGGAGCTGGAACCGGCAGAACGGAGGGGCCATGGGGGCAGCAGCGGCAGGAAAAGAGCAGTGAAAAACAGGCACAATAGAAGTGAAATAGAGGGCACAACAGATAGAGAAAACTACACAAAGACAGAAAAACAGGCACAATAACAGTGAAAACAAAAATCAGACAAATGACAGTCAAATAGGCACAATAACATTGAAAACAGAAAAGACAGAAAAAAGACAGTCAAAACAGAGAAGGCTGGAAGAGCAGACCAGCAGAAGAGCAAGGCTCTCCCACTGGACCACCAGGGAGGAGGTGCAGGCAGGAGCCTGCAGATGGAGGAGGGCCTCAACTACTTAACTGGACAGAGAGGTGTAGGGGGCAGTGACAGCGGTGCAATAATGGAGCTGCTATGGTGGAGAGCGGAGTTCCCTGACCAGGAGGTCAGAGGTCTTGCTTAACCGCTAGCACAGCAGGCGCCATTAAATAGGGAACACGGGAGGAAAATACAGCGTGGAAGCGGGAACAAGAACCAACAGGGGAAGTGGCCATGGGGGCAGCAGCGGCGGGAAAAGGGTAGCAAAAAAGTGCATATTACTTAAGAATGTGCTGACTTCAAGCTTATGTTTCCTTAGCCTCATCGTACCACATTAGATCATTTATACTAATGATGAACCTTGCTGTGACTGCTAGAATAAATAATGGTTCCGATATATTTTATGTATGCCTCACCAGAACATTATTGCTAGTTTTGTCTCAGCAGATCTGACTAGTTTTTGTATTCACAATGGACATAGAGTGCAGCTTTTAACTTAGGTAAGAATGTTCTTAAGAGAACTTTTCTCCATGTTACTAGTATAGAATAATTGTTTTACTACTTACAGGGATGAATGTTTACCATGGGAATCTGTAGAAGAAGCAATGGAAGTTGACAACACCATCGGATGAGAGGTTTTCATTGGAGGAGAGATCTGAACACCTACGAAGTTTCATTACATTATTGAGCGATTTTATATTAATGAGTGTTCATGGCTAGATAGATTAGATAGAGAAGCAGCAGACCCAACTCATTACTCTTACTCTGAGACTCGCTAGGAGGAGACTTTATCCTTGTTACCGACAACTATTGATGAAGATGACTATTCTTTCCTTACTCAAAATTATTTTCTGATCAATGCTACTGCAGCGATCATTCCTTCTTTACTAATATATTGCTACTGCAACTGTAGGGACCTCGGCTGAGTTTCCAGAATAACTCTTTATGGGAAGTTCTATCTTGCTCTTTTCCAAAAAGAAGTCTTCATGGGTTCTATCTTAGGGTAGACCAGGCTCTATAACTAGTTTAGTGACACTCTCATTTATGGAACACTTTGAATTGATTTATGCTGTGACTAATCGATCTTTTTATTTGTTATTTCTATAAGCTGAACTAAATTGAATAAAGATGACAAAGTCATACTAATCCTTTAGGATAAAAAAAGGTTTTGAAAACCTCATCAACCTCTCATCATTGACTGAACATTAAGGATTTGGCAGTTGATGACACATACATGATTTGTGTTTTCATTCCAATTCAATTCGAACCACGGTGGCAAACGTCCATTGACCTGTCAAGAGCCATCAGGATTTCCAAAAGATGAAATATGTAAGTAGGGTGTGTAGTCTTAAATACTATTTGGCCAAATCATCGTAGGCTCCCGCAAACATTATAGCTAAAAGGTTTCATAGTTAGCAACCTCCAATCCTGGATGAATACCATCATCTCAAATTGGTCCACCAGAAAATGAGTTCCTTGTCCTCTCTCAACCACACTGTCGCACCCAGGTTCAAGCATGCTCGACTGCAACATTGTTGTTGAATGTGCTAAATCTTTCTAATTTACTCTGGATAAAAACCTCATTTTCTTTGCTCATATTCATGTGGTAGCAAAGGGAGCTTAATATAAAATCACATTACTCAGAGAAATAAAGTCAAGTCTCTTATCCCAGCAGATGACTTCCAAGCAGTAGTTGAATAACTAGTCCTCTTGATACTCAATTATGGCAAATCCTGTTTGACCGGAAATCCCAGTGTTTATCTAGCTCTATTGAGCCAAATGAATCCCCAGGTCCAGTAGAACAGAGCATATTACCCTAGTCCTGATGCACCTGAAATGGCTACCCATTGAGGCAAGGTGCATATTTGTGTTGACCTGCATTGATCACAAAGCGATAAGCACTGCCTCAATCACAGACTCTGATCACATTTGACCTTTTGTTTCTATTTTAACACTCTGGTGACCAGGTTTTCTTTGTTTGTGCTATATTACACAATATATACATAAAATATATAAATATATCTGCAAAGGTGTGTGCTCACTTAGCCACAAGGATGTCGTTGAGACCAGATCCTCTCAGTCCTGAGGCAGATAGATAGGAAGGTGTCACCTGGAAAGACATGAGCTGCAAGAGATGAAGTGAACTTAATAGTAGCATATGTATACATCAAATATTCGGATTGATATAGTGCTAGTGCTAGAAACATATTCTAAGCTAATATCTAATAATGATGGCGGAAGAAATTACCAACAATTGTGAGCATTGCTATGCCATCTCATACAGAGAATGTTACCAAACATCATGAGAGGTTTAGAGTGTCTCTGTGGCAGCCTTTATTCTGATGATTTACTCTTATTGCACTTGAAGCAGTCTGCATGCCTGTTTTTGGCAACTATGTGTAAAAACTCTTTCTGGGGATGGTAGCCTGTTTGACACTCAAACTTCCTCATTAGGGTAATTACCAAAACCTGACCTCTGCTATAGTGTGCAGGAAAATCACATAGGTAATGCGGCATATGGCTGCCCTTAGTCATCTAGGACATGAAACCAGGAAGCAAAAAGCAAATTAATTGGAGAACAGGTAGTTGCTCTGATACTGGAAGAACATTCTAATCTTCTCTATCTCCACAAACAAATATACGGAGTCAAAAAAACGTATTCACATAGAAAGGTGTTACAATTAATACATCTCACCAGTAGAAATCAAAGAAAAGAATGTTTGCTATCCACTCAGCTATAAAGAAAAGAGGGAGAGAGAAGCAGAGATTCATTCAGCTTTCAAAGTGACTGTCTCATTATCAAAGCAGAATGAATCACTTGCGTCAACAATCCAAAGTCTCAAGAAAATTGCATCGGAGATCCTCAACCACACATTTCACAGTAAGAGGTATATATTATCTACCTCTCATGACTGCCACTACCCAGACAGTCTCCCTCCTGGTGGAGGATGGCTAGTCACTTGGAGAACTGAACCTTCAATTGATGATGACCCAATTATAATACTATCCACCTTACCATATGAGTGGAGAAAAATATATACTGCATACTGTGAAATATATGGTTGAGGGTCTTCGATACAATTTCCTTGATACTCTGGATTGTTGACACAAGTGATTCATTCCCCTTTGATTATAATATGTTAATTACATTTAATATAGCACACGCAAGAGAGATTACTTAAAATAAGGAAGCTTTCAAAAGTTTCCTAAATTGGCAGTAGTTAGTGCAAAGGTGAATGTGCAGAGAGAGTTTATTCAAATGAAGAAGAGCGAGATAGGAAAATGCTCTACCACCGCATCTGGACAAGCGGGTCAGATATCTACTCAGCCAGCCTTTGAATATCTAGATGAACTATTACATAGAGAATCAGGTGCCATCACTTGTGTCACCATATACAGAAAAAGGTAAATATTTGGAGGTATTGCAGGGTTAGATCAACATCATGTACCACTCCTGATTGCAGAGATTTTCACTGATCTTTATGATGTATTTAGGGAAAAACTCTCTGCGCCTAATTATGATAATTCCACATCTCAGATTAGTAAGAGCTACTGAATGCAGGGGCATCAGTAATTCTGAGGGAGGAGAAGTGTTGTGGTTGCAGTGTTTTTGCTGCCCACACACCCAAGGACAGCAGTACCTTGAGTGGGCCTGTAGTTTTTCAGAGCTCAGAAGATTCCACATGAAGCCAGGAACTGCAGGCTCTGAGTTTCACTCACCTGGGTCTGCCTTGCCTCATACTCCTGTGTTCCTAGCTGTTGCGCCTTGCTCCTTCAGCTCCAAAATGGCAATTAGCTCACTAAGGGTTTGCTGCTGTCTTTCTAAGCTGATCTACAGCTAGTCCACTTCAGCTTTCAAATCTGTTTTCTAATACGTTCCCATTATGGCAGTTTATTCCTTGGTTCTTTTGTGTTTCCTGTCCTTTTCCGGTTCCTTTCCTATATGAAGACATCAGTCTGGTTGGAGGGGGCTTCGCAAAAAAATAAAGCCAAGCTCATTCGCTTGTTTCCTCACTCCCTCCAATTGCTGATCCTGCCTCTTCCCTCCTTAAGAATTCCACTACTGGATTCCAGTTTCCTGATTTTCTTTGGCATTTTCCTTCTGAAATAGAGGTAGCTTTTCAAGGACACTTACCTGGATCATATGCCAGTGTGTGGTGACATTGCTTCTTCTGGAAACAGTCTCCCATACATTGAACAGTGTAAGACCCAGACCCATGCTATGGGTAAGCTTCCAGACATGAAAAAAAAGTTACCAGGTATTAGAAGCCTGAGGCTCCCCTGAGAAATAAAGAAATACTGTAAGAACAAGTAATTTCAGACCAGTGGAGGGAGGATGGCATCTACTGGCAGGGAGGGTGGGTGGCTACACTAGCACAATTACATTTAAAAAAATTACCTTATGGCGTTCTTGGCTCCGGAGATCTTCTTTCTCTGACACTCAAAGGAACTGGATGCTGTCACTCTTATAGCCAATTCTGATGCTGCTCTCATGCTGTGTCTTTTAGAGGTTTCAAAGTCTGGCAGCCCATCTCAAGATGGCTGGCCAAAGACACATGCGCATTTCGGAAAATGCTTAGCCAGCCCATTATCCTCCTTGCTGCTGTCACTCAGCAGCAGCCCTGCCCCTGTCCTGATGTTCTGTTCAAGACCTGTTTAGGTAGTAGATTGCCATTTTATTTTTCATCTCGGGGGCTTTGGAGTGGGGTAATTTAAGTGGGGTGACGCTCCTCCACTCCAATTTCAGACCCAATATCCCCTCTCCCTTTATTTGGCATGGAGGCGCCACATGCATTTAGCCGATGTATTATCTTAGCGAAAACCATAAGGTATAACATACAAGTACCCCGGCACTCTAAAGTGATACCCCTTCTCATGCATAACCTTTAAAAGTTGACTTCATCCGATTGTATCAATATATCACAGACAACAAACAGAGATGGATTTATGTAAAAGACGTTCCCTTTAATTTAAACAAATATTATAAAAACATCACACTTTTAGTCAAGACCATGAAGACCCCTTTTCCAAAGAACATATAGATGGGGAAACTATTTGTAAAAAATGTTCGAAGCTATACAGTCTTGATCAAGATGCGCAGGAATAGCCGACACGTGTTTCGTCACATCCAGTGACTTCCTCAAGGCTTTCTAAAAAAAGATTGTTTTATGTGACATCCTGTTTCTTCAAATAATTAGCCGGACACGACCACGATACGACACTTGAATCCTGAATATAACCATCTGTCAGATTCTACATCTATAATTTGCTTTGAAAGTGTTTTGTTTCTTTAAAAGCCCAAAGGACAAGTTCCAAAGTATGCTTGTCCCTATAAATTTCTTGTGATTCCTATGTCAGGTATTCAGAGGTGCAGGTAGCCTGTGAAGTTTCTTGTAGCAACCGCAACCAAGTGTGAATTCAGAACGGGCTATAGTAGGCCCCTCATGAGACGTACAGAGATCCAGCGGTGTGGGCTTTCAAATTTGCTCTCGGGTAGAGGACAGACGGATATATTCAGGATCCACGATACAAGCTTTTGGAACTACTTGTTAGGTTGATCTCCGGAACCCTAATCTATGACATAGGCTGATGTCGCTTTAATAATAAGAAAAACACTGCCAAGTGTCGTATCGGGGTCGTGTATGGGTAATTATTTGAAGAAATAGGATCTGTTGTTTGTCACATAAAACAATCTTCTCGTAATTCAATGCAGCTGGAAACTTCTGTTAGCAGTCGTAGATGCCACTCGTAATGAGGACCTATATCTTGCATTGACTACATACAAGTATTTCGAGCCCTATGGGTGTGCAGTGTATCGTGGATATATTTTAGTAACTTCAAAAAGCTGCTGGACTTAAATTCTGTGTTAACTTAGAGCTCATTTTAGTTATGCCAAAGCTAGTTTTGCGGTTTAGGCCCCCTGAGAAATGTAGCTCTCTTTCAGAGCGCAATAACATAGTGGCGTAAAACAAAAAGTTGGGAGACAATTGGTGAATGTGATGGAAGGTACTTGAGACTCTCATATCTCGCAACTCTTTATATGATAAGACTGGTGCGGGTATCTATGCTTTGATCCCCAATCTTGAACGCTTTGTATGTTTTTGTTTGAGTGAAGGGTGGTCCCTGAAGGATGAGGGCTCCCCTGCGCCGCAGGGGCTTTAGGGGCCAGTGTTAGGTCCTTGCTTTTTCTGTGGTGTCTGTTCCTTGGGCGGCTTGATCACTGCCTGCTGTTTCCACTACACACCTCACTGCCTTTACATTGGACAAAATGTTAGCGTTGCAGGCAGCACACTTTATTATGACGGCTTTCAGAGCGACTCGTACATGCTCAAAACAGCATTATATAAATTCAATAAAACAATAATCGCTTAATACTGACGAATCACCTATATTTATTACACAGATTGTATGTTTAAAATATGTTTTCATGTTGACAAAAATTGCATCTCACCACCTGACTTGTCTTCCTCCTGAGAAAGAGGACGGAAGAAGCTTGCCACTTTGAAATAAACGATATTCTTAACATTGCATAATACATTCCTTTAATAAAATGTATTTGAGCCGTATTTTCCTGGTTAACGGCTCAATGCTTAGTTTTGAGTGGTTCATTAATAACTTGCAAATGACGTTTATGAATGTGGCATTGATTTTAGTATATCAGAACATTTTACAAATGCGGCACCGCCCTTAGAAGAAATAGTCAATTGCTCACCATATTAGACTTTATTAGCACTAAATTAATATGTATATTTCCCATAGTCTCTCTCCGATTCGTAATGTGTCCTGTATTGCATTGACGGGACTCTTACTTAATATAGGCAGTGCCGCAAATCTCAAGAGAAACGCAAACAAGCACAAACGCACTTAAAGATTGAACGAACAACTGTCTTCTGCTTCCAGAAACATACATTCCGCAGGCTAAGGTTTTGTGTGCAATGCAACGTGTGCTGAAATTTATAACCTCTGTTGCAAGCACTGGAGCAAGTTAGCTTAGAGGTCCACAGGGGAGCATTTTACAGATAACATTTCAAGTCCAGTGGGGCCAAAACACCCCAAATGCAATAATTACTAGACTGTAAATCAAGGCGAACATGTGCAGAAGTCTGTATCAATCACCACAATTAAGTACTTCTGACTGTCCATCCAAAACAACTGGGCTTTGGTGCCATCTGCTTTATGGGCCACCAGGGGACAATTATTTACGGAAGCCTGTTTTAATATTTCCAAAGAGAATTATATGTGAAGATATTCAATAGGACGATTGCAAAAAGCGTTTGCCTGTGTTTATAATTAGCCATGCATTTGTTAGCATATAGTTTGTGTAATGGGCTTGCTATTTTGCAAATGAAAAGGGATTCAACAATAACATTAATTATTATCAAACGATGAGCTACTGGGGCTAGATTTAATTAAGAAATTGTTATCTATGATTAAACCTCATCACACTAGCTACCTTTGATTGCAATCTAGATGCTGGAAGAGAAAGTAATTTAGTGAATGGTCTTTTGTCTCATATATGTGACACCTGTTAATTGTCTAGGTACCAGCGAGCAAAATCATTAATGATTACATTGAAACACATTTGAGAATTTGCTTCGATATCATCTACATTATAAGGCGTCGGGACTCATTATCCTTTCTATATAGTAAACCAATTTACAAAAACTGCTATCGACTCCATACCGCATTCCGTGAGTGATCCATACAAATATAGACAATTTGGAACTCATTTAGAGTTTAGAAGACAAATTACTCTGTCACAAATGTGACTTATATTACGTCCCACTTATTAGAAGTGCACTATATCCTATGGTATTTATAATAAGGTTGACGGGAAATTCATGTTTGTGACCAAGTACTTGTCTATCGAACTCTAAATTAGACCCTCAGTGTACCCCTTCATGAGCCAGCTAGCTGTCAAAGACCTTGTAAGAAATTGTGTTGCTTGCTGAGGGGGCGTGAAGCCCTACTCAATACCTTTGGGGGGATATTCTCAAGAACGTGCGATAACCATCGTTAAATCAACCTAACGCAACTCTTCACTTCGGAGTCTATCGCGTCAAAATAACACCATGTTAACGTTGTATTCCCAACCCGGCGGCACCATGTGATAGTAGCAGGATAACGCGCCAAATGACCGTCTAAAAATGTGAAACACAAACGCGAAAAAAGATGCGATGCCCCAAATCGCGATACAAAAATCAGCAACAACCAGCAACAGGCCTGCAATTCCCTTGCGTCATGCAGGAAAATGCATTATAAAAGCAACAAAAAAACCACCAAAACCAAAGCTAACTGCGTAGCACCATGGATGCACTTGGACCGAGTGCAGAGGACAATCCGAACCCGACAAGCCCCACGGGGGACCAGCCAGGAAGCCTGTGTACAAGGAAGGGCAAGAAGAGGAAAATGGGGTTCAGTCCACAGGGAGACCGGATCATTGTCACAGAGGTGATAGAACACTACCAACAACTGTTCGTCATTTCCACTGCGTCATTGGCAACACTAACGGAAATATGGCAGTCCATCGTCAACAACGTCAGTGCAGTCGGAGTGTTGATGAGGTCAATGGAGGAGCTCAAGAGGCGCTGGCATGATGTGCAAAGGCAGACCAAACAGAAACTCACCGTCACCAGGGAGGCAGCAAAGGCGACTGGAGGTCAGAGCCCTACACCACAGGAGGAGCTGGATGAGCTGGAGGAAATGGTGGCCATAGTCATCAGTGTGAAGACGGTGCAAGGAGTTGGGGGCCTGGACACAGATCGAAATTACCTGACCCAACAACAACAGGGTGAGTAACCACCAGGGACTGGGTGGTCGGAGAGAGATGGGCACAATGGCACACATGCACAATATTGTGTACCACACTGCACACGCACAAAGATAGTGGCACATGTCCCTGATACCCTTGGCACACTGCAGCACACATCGAAACACCAAGTAGGCCCATGTCCACAATGTACACAAATGGGCCCCCTCCATATCAACAATGCCACAACCTACCCATGCACATGTGCAGAATCCAGAAAAGCAGCGACTCTGTGATGCACACTGGCAATGCAAGTGACACTGCATGACCAATAGCATGGCTGCAGTCAAAATAATTGACATGGTGCACAAGTCGACATCGGGGGGGGGGGCCCAGTGTGGATCCGTAAAGGAGCAGGTCACACTCTGACACATCCACGTTCACCGACAACCCATGACATCAATAATACATCTGCAGACAAACGTTAATGTTAATGTTCATGTTAGTTAGTTCTTATATAGCGCAGGTTCACCATCAGGTCTCTTCGCGCTTCTAGAGGAAAGAATTACAACAGACAGTGCATTTGTAGTGTAGGGAAGTGTGGCTCAATGGTTAGAGCGGCAGACCCTGATGCAGTAGTCTGGCCGGGACCAGGGTTTAATTCCCGCCTCGGCAGGTCTCGGACTCAATTTCCTCAGATCTGATCATTCTCGCTTCGGTGCCTATTCTAATCATGAGTCCCACTCTGCACCTCTGGGCAATAGCTTGCTTAATCTCTACAACGGCCCCAACAACGCTGAGGATGCCTGACTTCACCTTGGTGGTGCCCAGGAGTGGGCTCCTCACAGGGAAAGGCCAGGAAGGGTTCCTCGGCGGTATTCGTACAAGCGCCGAGATGCCTACGGGTAGTCGTGCGCTATACAAGTGCGTAATCATTTCATTTCATTTCATTTGAGCCGGAATGGACAGGCTTAATTTGTGGTCAGTGCCTCCAGAAACAAGATAGTTTTAAGTTTTTTCCTAAAAGGAAGGAGACCCGGTTCTTTACGCAAATTTCCGGGAAGATTGTTCCAAAGCTGTGGGATCAAAGTGGAAAAGGCTATCCCACCCTTACGAGCCGAATAAAACCGTGGGATAACCAGCTGGCAAGCAGCAGAGGAACGAAGAGTCCGAGCAGGAGTGTAACTCATCAGGCGATCCCTGATGTATACTGGGGCCTGTCCATAGATGGCCTTGTGGGCAATGCAAAGGCCCTTAAAAGATGCTGGCTGCCTGATAGGTAGCCAATGTAATTTGGAGAGCAATGGGGAGGCATGAGACCGTCTGGGTCAGGCCCGGACTGGCAATGCCGGGCACCAGGCAATCCCCCGGTCGGCTGGAGGGGGGTGGGGGCCGGTTTTCAAAAAGGGGGCCGGTTTTGTGGCTGGGGGCCGATTTTCAGTCCGCCCGTTACAGCCTGCGACGGTCGGTCTGAAAATCGGCCCCCAGCAGCGTCACGTCACTACTTAGAAGAAGCCACATCACCTGCACATCATTCATGAGACTCTCGATGCAGGCCTGCCTGCTGCCCCAGCCCCGGCCCCCGAGTAGTTACTAGCGCCGGCTCCGCCACCAGCAAGCCTGATTGATCGGTGTGCGTGTGTGCACTGTCTGTATTAGCAAGTGTGCATTTTGTGCAACCTAACTTAAAACAAACGGAGCGAGGAGGAGGAGGTGTCTGTGCGCAGCGCGCAGAATTATGCCCTGTGACCCCTGTCTCCTCCTCTGTCGCGTCTGCGCGTGGGCCGTGGGCGGCGCACCTCTCTAGGGTGCGGCTGTATCCCGCATGCGCATTGGGCAATAACTGCGCGTGACTGATGAGAGGAGCAGAGGTGCGCACGGACGGACTAGTTGAAGCGGCCCCTGCATAATTTTATTCCTACAGTGAGTGGCTACTGGGCTAGCGCCGCCGCCCCGACCCCCCTGTGTCTGCGACTGCCATAGTGCCACCCCGTGATCCCACCAACAGCAGTCAGCAGCAGGCCTGCCGCCTGAGTGAGGTGAGTAATGGTCAATCATTACAGGATTTCTGTGCAGGAGTAGAAACAGCAAAAGAAGAAGGCAGAAGATTTTTTTTTTTTAGAACTTTCGGAGAGAAAGGAGGAAATCTAATCTAGGACAGTAATTTGAGTATTAACAGCCTGATTCATGAAGCGAAATAGCGCCCGCAATGGCTGCGAAAACGCAATTGCGGGTGCAAAACACGGAATCGGCATTCAAGTACGAAATAGCGAAATCGCTAAAAAATAATAGCGAGCGGAATAGCGATTACGCTGTAATAGTCGCAGACTCCGGGAAGTCGAGCATTAGCGATACTGAAATAGCGACCAACCACGGAATCTGCGAATTGAATAGCGAAACGCAATATTGTCTCAATCGGCATTCATGAAAGAAATACATTAGCGAAAAAGCGCTAAATCGCACATTTGCGCGGCGCAATTTAAGGACAACTCAAAGCAGGTGGTAACCATAAAAGCCATGATTAACCAAAATTTGAAAAACTGTTAGCCAATCACCAACAGGTCCAGGCCTGACCAATCACACATAAGGACATTCAGCAGCAGCAATAGGCGTTCCACAATGCCTGGGATGTACATGGTGGTGAGGCGGCGAAGGCTACAGCGAGCAGCACGGAGGAGACGCATGAGGCAGGCAAGGATTTACCGGCAGCGGGTCACCTTGCTGGGGCAAACCAGAGAACAGATTTATGCTAAATACAGGCTGAATGGGGAAATGATCACCTGGCTGATACAAGAACTCGACCCCATCATGCAGCACCCAACAAGGCGAAACAATTCTGTGCCCACACATGTGCAGGTATTGTGCAGCCTGCACCTCCTGGCATCCGGCAGTTTCCAGGGCATAGTAGCCGCTGCTGGGGGGATATCCCAGCCCACCATGTCACGCTGCCTCCACACTTTTGTTGACGCCATGCTCAGCCAGCTCCACTGGCACATCACATTTCCCACGAGCCAACAGGATTTGGACCTCACAAAACTACAATTTTATAATGTTGCCCATTTTCCCCATGTCCTTGGCTGCATAGACTGTACCCACGTCGCCATCTGCCCACCAGCTGGCACGGAGTATATGTACCGCAACAGGAAGTCGTACCACTCCCTCAACATACAGATGGTCTGCAATGCCAAGACCATCATCACTGACATTGTGGCCCAGTACCCAGGGAGTACCCATGACTCCTTCATCTTCAGGCACAGCGGACTCCACACACGACTGATCAGGGGAGAGTTTGGGGAAGGACACCTACTTGGTAAGTACACTTTGTCGACAATGTCACATTGCTATGAAGTAACTGCGCTGCACAGGCAATCAACATCTGCCCCTCTCATTCAGGTGACAGTGGCTACGCCCTACGGGAATACCTCCTGACCCCTTACCTCAACCCTGCCACACCTCAGCAACGCCGCTACAATGTTGCGCACATCCGGACAAGGAACTGTATTGAAAGGACATTTGGCCTGCTCAAGAGCAGGTTCCGTATACTGCACAAGACAGGTGGGGCCATGTATTACAGTCCTGCAGCGTGCTGCCGCATTGTGGATGTCTGTGCAATGCTTCATAACATTGCAACCAAGCGCCGGATACCAGTTGACATCTCAGGCAGTGAATCTGAGGGGGACGACCGGCCACCAGCACATGCGCACCATGCACGCGGGGAGAACCCAGCTGAAGGCCACAGACGTCGCAACCACATCACAGCTAACAATTTCTAGCCCACCCCCTTCCCCCACCCCACATATCACAATTGCATGCAAACTGTAATGATTACACAAGGCGTATGTGTGCAGCAAAATAAATGTATTTGTTTGAATCACAAAAAAAAAGGGTCATGGTAACAACTATTTACAAAATGCAGTATTCATGCATACTGCATGAGACGGTTCATGGCAGGCTTAACTTCAGCCTGCGCCTGTGTCCCTGACACAATGTCATTGGCGCCTCCGGCGCACAATTCCCAGGCGCCTGTGAGCCTCTTCCTCATCCTGGGCAGCTGTACCAGGCGTAGCCCTGGTGCTGCGCCTAGGTGGGGGGGCCTGCGTGGCAGAGTGGCTGCTGACACTGGAGG
The DNA here is from genome assembly GCF_964261635.1 of Lissotriton helveticus. Lineage (NCBI taxonomy): Eukaryota > Metazoa > Chordata > Amphibia > Caudata > Salamandridae > Lissotriton > Lissotriton helveticus. The sequence goes on from NC_136069.1 coordinate 514,750,226, forward strand.
CACCCTCACTCGCATCATCTCCCCCCACAATGGCCGGTAGCACAGGTGCATGCAGTGCGGTGACGGCGGTGGTCAAGTGCTCCAGCACCCGGGTAATGTCCTCGCAGCACTGGACCAGTTGGTGCTGCTGGGTCAACGAGCGCCGCGCAAGTTGGGTGGTGGCATTTGGCGAGACATAATTGGAGCGACTATAGGTGGACAGCCGGCTCAGCAGCTGGTGGTGGCGCCTGCTTGCAACACTGCGGTGCTTCACCAGCGCTGCAGTGTTGTCCTCCATAGCCGCCGTCATGCGGTCCATGGCCGCCGTCATGCGGTCCATCCTCTCGCCGACTCCCGCCACATTGCGGCCTATCTTATGCAGCTGGAGCTGGATGGCTCCTTGCTGCTGCGACTGGCGCTGGTGTATGCGGAGCATGCGCCGCTCCACGCTCATGCAGGCATGGAGATGCCCATTGCCCCGCCTGCTGTTGGGCCGCTGTGCAGCGGATGTGGCTGGCCCAGATCTTGTTGGCCGTGCTGCAGGTGTTGTAGCAGCTGGTGTTGCAGGTGCGGCAGGCACTGGAGGCACATTGGTGGGGTGCCTGGCTCTGGCAGCCGGTGGGCCTGCAGATGTTGCAGCAGCAGAGGCGGGGGGCCTGGCCTTGGCAGCCGGTGGGCCTGCAGATGTTGCCGCAGCAGAGGCGGGGGGCCTGGCCTTGGCAGCCGGTGGGCCTGCAGATGTTGCAGCAGCAGAGGCGGGGGGCCTGGCCTTGGCAGCCGGTGGGCCTGCAGATGTTGCAGCAGGTAAGGTGGGGGGCCTGGCTGCTGGTGTTGGCGCTGCCGCAGGGGCTGGTGGCTGGGTATCAGGTAGGGATTCCTCCTCCTGGGCCTCCTCATCGATCAGCAGCCTCTCGCTGTCACTGCTATCACCCGCACCTGTGAGGGTAAGTGGATACTCATTAGGTGCATGTGACTGTCAGACGTGCAGATGTAACATGCATGCTGGGTGTCATTCCCTGGGTGGCTGTGTATTTGCGCACTTTGGAACCTTTCTGGCCGCATTGTGGTACTACTACATTGTGGACATACTACGTCTCCCACAATGCTTCAGGGCATTTCCTGATGCACAACATAGGCATGACTAAGGGCCAATGAGTGAGCCTATTTGGTCAGGGGCGGTCATAGGGGACAGGGTCGCAGTCGCATGCCACTTACCTTGGGTGTCTTGGGTGGGGCGGGAGGAGTCCAGAGGGGTCACGCCAACACACGCCTCCCTCTCCAAGGTGTCCTCTACCTGGTCCTCCAGGGGGGTGTTGGGTGGGACAGTCGGTCCACCACCTCCGGTGCCTGATGCCTCACCAAGGCGCTCCGCCACCCTCTCCTTGGCACGCCCTCGGAGGTCGTACCACCGCTTTTTGAGCTCCTCCAGAGACCTGTCCGCAACGCCCACAGAGTTGACGCTGGAGGCAATCCCCACCCAGATCCTCCTCTTCTCCTGCTCTGGGACCCTCCGGGAGTTGGCACCAAACAGCTGGTCGTGGTTGGCCACCACCCCTTCTATAAGGTTCTCCAGCTCCTGTTCGGAGAATTTCAGTTTGCGCTTGCGGCCAGCGCTGTTGCTGGGGCCTGGCTGGGGTTCGTCGGACATGGCGGTCGCTATTTCGGCGGGGTCGGGAGTCGCTAACGGCGGTTTAGCGGCAGCTTTCGGTCGTGAACACTCGACTGATAGCGTCACTGTGTTGTTTGGGGGTGGGATTTGGCTGCTTCCTGGTTGTGATGTCATCACGGTGCTCGAAATGCGTCTTCCCGTTTTCCAGATCCCGCGAGATTGCGACTCGCATTCCCGATTGCACGGGATTGCGAGTCGCTATCCCGTGCGATCGGGATTGCGAGTCGCTATCCCGTGCGATCGGGATTGCGAGTCGCTATCCCGATCGCAGGTAGCCGGAAATAGCGATTTTTCTGCGTTTTTTGTAGGTCGCTAACGCCTTTAGCGCCCGCGTGCGAGTCGCTATTTTTTCCCCGAAAAGTACATGAATGCCGTTTTGCGTTTCCTCAATAGCGAGTCGCTATTAATCGCTATTAGGGACACGCAAAACGGCCCGTACATGAATCAGGCTGTTTGTATGCAAAATCCCTGAAGTCGTGTACGTGATGCACTTTGTCAAAAGCACACTAGAAGTCTTGTAACTGTAGTGCATAGATGGTGAAAAGGCTGATTCTGTCCCTTTTTTTTCTTGATGGCCTGTTGTTTAATGCTCTAAGGTCGGAATGGGTGAAATTTTAATTAAGCCGCGTAATTTGCTTAATTTTGTGAATTTCACATTTTGCTTGTTAGCTGCAGTTCGTGAAATCATGCCATTATGCCATGTCATATCATGTTAATACAGGTCAATCGTAGCAAAATTGTGGCATGAGAGCGCAGGAACTACATGAGCAACCAGAACATGGGTGGCTTGTCATTCGCTCTACTTGTGTTTTTTTAGCTATTTTATTTTTACTTATTTCACACTATTATATAGCGCTAAATGCCAGATTATCTTTTTGCACAAATAAGTATACTTTAAAGTTATTCTCCCAAAATGTATCATGTAAATATTGTACATCCATAATCCAAGAAAAGTATTTGCTGGGTTTGCTGAGAAATAGGCTTGTTGGAGAATGTATGGAAGCTTGAAATTATTAGGATGATAAAGAACCATTGATTATTGCTCTGAAGGCACCAGAAATGGTGACAAGGATGTTCTTGAATACCCATGGTGGCCAGGTCTGCTAGAGAACACGTAGTTTGCTGGCTTTGGCAAGTTAAAAAAAAAATGATAGAGTAGCATAATGGACGAGAGCATCAGCTTTTGGGCAGGGTACAGTTCCTTGGTGGGTCCAGAGATGGGAAGTGCGCCGGCCAACTTGCTACTGATGTTCCCAGTTCTTGGGTTTGGATACACAGAGTTCTGATAGGGATTCAGCGTGATCTTGCAAGTAAGGGGTTCCTAAAGCAGTGCATTCTGGATTACCCAATTTTCTAAAGTGTGTTCGATAGGTATAACATATGTATTTGTGAAGCCATGTTCACCCAGAAGGGTATCTTGGTGCTGAATAACAGATGTTTATTGTTACCCATCTCAATGGTACTCATATTACTGACCTTAGAAGGATGAGTGGACCTGCTGAAATTCGAACCTTTGACTATGAGGTCAAGCACAGGCCCCTACTGTGGACATATGAGTCCACAAAGCCACCAGAACCGGATAAGCTACTTTGGAAATGCAATATGAGTAATGGAGTCTTTTTGCATTCTTGATTTTAGTCACAACGCTATCAGAAGTACACATGGGTTTGCAAAGAGGACAACTATAATCCCAACACACCGTTCACACATGATACCAATAATGAGAACTAATACTCGATAACGGCTCAAAGTTATCTGATACTTTGGGCAGGGATATTCACGGTGAGTGACCTTTTTTCTGCCCCGGGCCGAGATTCACTTCAGAGTATTCCCATTCCCAAAGAGGCACCAGTCCAAGAAACAGCGCATTTACTCTCAGGTCGTCAATGCAGCAATAACGTTAAAATAAAAAAACACTCTTTTGTGTTAGGCTGTTTGTTCTGTGCGCTTTGCTTTTAACATCTCAGAGCTTGTGGATATTTTCGATTACTCCGAAAGTGAAAGTCCATGCTTTGTCACCTTTCACCCTCACCAGTCATGAAAGGCCTAGCTGCTTGGATTCTGGATTTTACAGCCACACAGCCACTGCAGTAGATGCGAAACCCACTGAGCTGCCAGTTTGACATTCCTACACCACAAAACCTTTGGTACAGGGCAAGGCTCGTCTCTTTTTAAACTCGAGGGTCCAAGAGGGACTTGTGCAGAACCAAAGCCATGCGGCTGGCTCGAGTGAGGCCTCACCCACTGCTAAGTCGGGAAAATGTGCTTCCGGGTGAAGGTAAAGTTTCATCACATTTCTCGGTCACATTATGCAAATTTCGACCGAAGCCGCGAATCTCCATTTGACATAAGGTGGCCTCCTCGCCAATTAAATCGACATATGTAGGTTTCGAAATTCCATTTTCTCTGAATTCTATTTCTAAGCAGCCTTCATGTATACTAGTCAGGTTTATCATGAATGTCAAGGCTTCGTCTCATAGTTGTGATTTATATGATGCAGTGTATTTTTAGGTTAGGCAGAGGCATTTTTAGCTGTCTTGCAAAGCTTCTACCATCAATATTCAGGTTGAATAGGCCAGCCCCCCTCAGCCACTGGTTGATCACTCCACATTACGTAACTGTCATTCATGATTCTGCAACCACCATCACAACACGTGTGCTGACAACCAACAGCATGGGTGAGTTGTAAATGGACCTAGGTGCCTTCTTGTTCGCCACTTTCTATGGATGGTGGTGGTACGCCCTGGACATGCCAACTCACCCCACACAAATGTTCACAAGTCACATGACAAGTCACATCCTGGAGGTGAATGCTTTTAGAAAAGTCAGCAATCCACTATCATAAACTTGTTAAAAGGAACCATATACCAATTTTTAAAATTACTTAGCTGTCTACAGTGAATGTACTAGCTAGGTATTCTCTTAGTAAGCCCATCGTATCTCAGAAATAAAGCGGTGGTTACCTCTCTAACTTCCAGAGTTACAGAGTTAGTGCATGCACTGTGGAAAGCATGTTTTGAAAACAAACGTTGTGTGGCTCTATTCCTTTCCTGCATGGCACAGAACACATTCATGATATGGGCCGCTGCTGGCCATTATGATGCCATTACTGTGGTTGTTGTGGTTGTGGTTTGTTTGTTTTGGTCTCCTCCCCCATTGCAAGCCGTGCTCGCGCCCACCTACTTGCTCTCCACACCTGGGCTCTGGCTTCAGCACATCTTTTTTTGCATCTTGCTTCACAGCTTCAGCCTCTATCCCAGAGTTCAGTGGAGCATACAGAGTCACTGATTTAATTTTCAGAGTGTGCCTCCCAGAGTTCTGCTTAAGACTATTTCTTGAACCCGAGGTTGATCCTTGGATGTGCTCCCCTACTGTTGAACATGGTGTACTCGAGAGGGTCTCCCTACTGAGTCACTGTCACCACCCATGGCTTAGCGCTGTCTCTTGGTGGAATCCAGCCCCATGTCTGTCCAGAACAAAACTTGTATTTCCCACCTACACCAGTGTTGCTATATAAAACAGTATAATCTAGAATTGATTCCCAAAAAGGCTAGCATCTACATTCAGCACATACAATTCAATGAGACATATTTCCTGACCGCCTAGCATCCCAGTAGATATCTCCCCTTTGTGTCTACCTTACCCTCTCTCATCAGCAGCGAAACTAGGGCAGCCACATCATGTAAGTACACCATATGCTTAACTAGTGACAGCCCCAACATGCACTAAATGTTCCCTATCTTTGCGCACTTTATCTATTTCCGCTAGAGGTATGTTCTTCTCTTGTAACACTGGGATTACGATTCCTTTTGTTTTCTGGTAATAGTGCACCCTTATGCCTTTTTGTGTAGCTAGCTATTCGTACCCTTGACATTATGTGTAACGGTCTTCCACGTATCCCGCTATTGCCACTGACCTGATCTCTACTTTCCATCTCCCTTGGCCAAACATGATGCCCCCACATGATATCCACACCTGTTATAATCACCGTGGACCTTTCTTTGCCCACAACTCCTGGCATCCTCTAAACCTAGCGATACAAAAGGGGATGATGGACAGAGCGTTTGAGCAAATCAAACACTCACCCCCAGTCAACTGATCTGGGTTTAATCCATCACCATTCTTTAGCCCACTCAGCCACCCATTTCAGACATGGCTATATGCAAATCAGTCTGACCCTGTGCCTCATGAGAACAGTCCAGCCCGAACTGCCAAGCCATGTCTTCCATGGACCGGAAACAAGCATCCTGGGACCGGTTTCGGATTCATAATCCTCATCAGCCAGGCTATCTTGAATCCAGTGGCCAAGTGAGCAAGGGACTCACGTCTGAGCATACCCTGCCACACTTAGGGCGAACAAAGCTATACAAAAGGGGATGATGGACGGAGCGTTTGAGCAAATCAAACACTCACCCCCAGTCAACTGATCTGGGTTTAATCCATCACCATTCTTTAGCCCACTCAGCCACCCCATTTCAGACATGGCTATATGCAAATCAGTCTGACCCTGTGCCTCATGGGAACAGTCCAGCACGAACTGCCAAGCCATGTCATCCATGGACCGGAAACAAGCATCCTGGGACCGGTTTCGTATTCATAATCCTCATCAGCCAAGCTATCTTGAATTCAGTGGCCAAGTGAGCAAGGGACTCACGTCTGAGCATACCCTGCCACACTTAGGGCGAACAAAGCGATACAAAAGGGGATGATGGACGGAGCGTTTGAGCAAATCAAACACTCACCCCCAGTCAACTGATCTGGGTTTAATCCATCACCATTCTTTAGCACACTCAGCCACCCCATTTCAGACATGGCTATATGCAAATCAGTCTGACCCTGTGCCTCATGGGAACAGTCCAGCCCGAACTGCCAAGCCATGTCTTCCATGGACCGAAAACAAGCATCCTGGGACCGGTTTCGGATTCATAATCCTCATCAGCCAGGCTATCTTGAATCCAGTGGCCAAGTGAGCAAGGGACTCACGTCTGAGCATACCCTGCCACACTTAGGGCGAACAAAGCGATACAAAAGGGGATGATGGACAGAGCGTTTGAGCAAATCAAACACTCACCCCCAGTCAACTGACCTGGGTTTAATCCATCATCATTCTTTAGCCCACTCAGCCACCCCATTTCAGACATGGCTATATGCAAATCAGTCTGACCCTGTGCCTCATGGGAACAGTCCAGCCCGAACTGCCAAGCCATGTCTTCCATGGACCGGAAACAATCATCCTGGGACCGGTTTCGGATTCATAATCCTCATCAGCCAGGCTATCTTGAATCCAGTGGCCAAGTGAGCAAGGGACTCACGTCTGAGCATACCCTGCCAAACTTAGGGCGAACAAAGCGATACAAAAGGGGATGATGGACGGAGCGTTTGAGCAAATCAAACACTCACCCCCAGTCAACGGATCTGGGTTTAATCCATCACCATACTTTAGCCCACTCAGCCACCCCATTTCAGACATGGCTATATGCAAATCAGTCTGACCCTGTGCCTCATGGGAACAGTCCAGCACGAACTGCCAAGCCATGTCATCCATGGACCGGAAACAAGCATCCTGGGACCGGTTTCGGATTCATAATCCTCATCAGCCAGGCTATCTTGAATTCAGTGGCCAAGTGAGCAAGGGACTCACGACTGAGCATACCCTGCCACACTTAGGGCGAACAAAGCGATACAAAAGGGGATGATGGACGGAGCGTTTGAGCAAATCAAACACTCACCCCCAGTCAACTGATCTGGGTTTAATCCATCACCATTCTTTAGCCCACTCAGCCACCCCTTTTCAGACATGGCTATATGCAAATCAGTCTGACCCTGTGCCTCATGGGAACAGTCCAGCCCGAACTGCCAAGCCATGTCTTCCATGGACCGGAAACAAGCATCCTGGGACCGGTTTCGGATTCATAATCCTCATCAGCCAGGCTATCTTGAATCCAGTGGCCAAGTGAGCAAGGGACTCACGTCTGAGCATACCCTGCCACACTTAGGGCGAACAAAGCGATACAAAAGGGGATGATGGACGGAGCGTTTGAGCAAATCAAACACTCACCCCCAGTCAACTGATCTGGGTTTAATCCATCACCATTCTTTAGCCCACTCAGCCACCCCATTTCAGACATGGCTATATGCAAATCAGTCTGACCCTGTGCCTCATGGGAACAGTCCAGCCCGAACTGCCAAGCCATGTCTTCCATGGACCGGAAACAAGCATCCTTTGGTTTTTCTCTATCCTCTAAACCTAACCACAAACAAAACGCCCCCTTACAGACACACAGACAACCAACGACGGCCTATTCTACAACTCGGGTGCAACTTGTAACAGCATGTCAACAATAGTGCATAGAAAGTAGTCCCATTGTGAGCAATCCCCTAATAAAGACCCCATGAACTTTATGTTTGTCTGCACCTTACTCTTTCCAGCACTAGGGTACATATGACTTGGTGAGTAACCTGATGTTGTTTAAGATCATCATCTACTCTTTACTGTACTTTGAAGGTTGATACAATTCGAATATGTGATGAAAATGTGCTGTAAAATTCACCATTTTGGTCTGTCGTTTTCCCAAAATTTCTGGAGGGGAAAACCCCCCCAAACCCCCCTAGTTATCGTCGGGCTCGCTCGCTGCGCTCACTCGCTACGCGCCGGACGGGGGCTGCCTTGCTACGTGCCGGATGGGGGCTGGTCTGACAAAATTTGCCAGGGCTGCTTTCAGTTCCCAGTCCGACCCTGGTCTGGGTAGATTAAAAATAAGGCGTGCCGCATCGTTCTGCACAACCTGTAGTCTTCTTAATAATTCCCAGGGGAGGCCGATGTAGAGGGCATTCCCATAATCCAACCTGGACAGTATTGTGGCAGAAACAATGACCTGGAGGGAGATAGTGGTGAGAAGAGGGACAAGCTTCTTGAGCAAACAATGCTCAAGAGTACAACATCTGTCCAAGAACAAAAGTGACCCAATTTGCAAACATCCCAGCACTCGAAAAGAACACAAGTCGAAGGCACACCGCCTCAAAGGGATAAAGGGCCGCATAATTATAGCTGCAGTGGTGACACAATGCAGCCCACACACATCACAATCACAGCACATCAACATTGATGACAAGGTGGTACAAAGTGCAACACTTACACCACAGGACAGAGGACACAACTGGTGCCGCTTGTGTGTAGTAACTGGCCACTCACATCTGGCATTGCATGACACTGTGTGATGATAATGTACGAGTACAACCACACATCCGTCATGCAGTTGAAGTGTCCACTGTCTCCCATCAAATAGCCAGCTCCACCAAAACAGTCACAATGTACATTGTCATGCAGTCTGTATGTAAACATCTACAAAGCGTCAACGTTCATGGGACACTCTGTTAACCTCCATCTCCCTTTAACATTGCAGAGGAACAATCAACACCTCCTGCTGAGCAGACCACATTTCTCATCAGTAATGATGAAGAGGACATCCTGCACATATGCACCCTTCAACGGCTAATGGACAGCCTCCACACCCCACCCCCAGGAACAGGGCAGCCCAGATGCATCGAGGTGACCCCACCCCTTGCACAGACCACATAGCAGGAAGTACACACCACCAGGGCTGTCTCCCAAGACTACCAAGACCACCACATGGAATCCCAACACTGTTTGTTGGGTTGCCAGGAGGAGATGGCTGATCAGCTGTGGGTGGGTTTCGACCTCATGGCAGCCAAACTCGATGCCATACGTGGGTGTCTGAGTCCCATCAAGGACCACTTACAGGCCATAACGGACACCCACTGTCCACTCCATGCACTCCGACGGTCCTTGTCTGACATTGCTGGGGTCATTACTCGGATACAAGAACTGTCTAGTCAGACAGGCACCAGTGATGATGGCACAGAGTTGACACAGATGTGCAGGACAATGGAGACTAAGGAGCCGATGAAGGCTGGAAGTATGGTTGTCACGGCAGAACACCAGCGAGATGTAGCCAGGAACCTCCATGCCTTGCAGTTCCTCATCTTGCCATTGCTGCCACTTATCCTGTCCCAGATGACTGCTACAAGAACTTCGACACACACATCTCTGACCCCTGATGTGTCAGTGTCACACAGTGATGCAGCACTATCACCACCGCCCCAGATGTGCCAGTGGTACCCAGTGATGCAGCCATAACACCACCACACACACCTGACACACCGAGACACAGAAGACGCATCAGAGGAGTAAGATGTGGATGGTAATGACTGTGTGAGGAAGGAGGTAGTAGCATCCATACCCGCCATATGGCCTGTCCCTGCCTGCTACAGCCCTATGCATTATGCCCTGGAACAACACCTCCCACTGTCCCCCAGAACACTCTGCGACATTTACCTGGACCCCGACATGGACTGCCATATCTGCACTGGTTACCTATGACACAGAAAGCCGGCTGCAGACTGAACTCTTCCTCTTCAAATTCACTTTTCGTTCCCCAAAGGACTCTGGTTGGCCCACAACTGGGCAATCATGTAATGTAGACTTGCATGGCCATGTACTGCTCCAGCTCTGGAATTCCCCAGAATGTGAATTAAATATTTGAAATCACACAGATGTGTCATGTCTGTGTTCACTCAAGTGTGAAAGCATGGATGAATGTAGGGACATTGATTGCACTGAAAGGTACACCCTGGTAAATTATATCAATGTGCATGTTTGTCCTTAAGCCACATGGCCAATTAGAGAACTGTGAAGGTGTTAACTAGCTGTGGCCTCATTGCACATGTACAACAATCTCGCAACATAGCCCCAAGTCCATGTATTAAATAGAGCTGTGTGTAGAAATGACTGAATCGGTAGCAGGCCAGAAGTGGTGTCCCCATCACATATGACAACAGAATGACTCTTTGTATGCCTATTCACACACATCTTTATGGACACAGTCTGTTTGGATGGATAACATTACTCTACATGGCCAGTAGTTGGACACCATACCCACATTGCTGGACACGTAAGTGCACAGGTCTGCCAGCAACTATCCCATACAAAATTACTTGCTCACAGAGGTGGAGCTGTCAAACGGACTCACCCCCGTTGTACAGGCATCAGTCAGTCCCTTCCTGTGTACGGACAATGCTCATTGAGGCACACGAATCGACATTCTAATCAAATACTTATCACAGTTGAACACTAGTGCGTAGAATTTATAAGCATGTGTGTGTCAGTACGGGCAAGGCAAGGGCAACAACATGCAGAGAAATGCTTAAGACACATACAGGCAGCATAGGAACATATCGAGGTGCAAGAAATGGGAAGACAAAAAATGAACATAAATCATTACAGATGGCTGAGCTGCAGCCAGGTGGGGTGATGCATTTTCCTCCTACTTAGTAGTGTTCTGGAGGAGATCTAGTATAACCTGGAATGATCAGGTGATATAATTTACATTTCTATTTAAAATTGCAGTAGCAACACACTGGTCCTGAAGAAAGCAGTGGCATTAAAAGTCGCCACATATGCTGAAACATGTTGACCTTTTCTACAACAGATATTTTGTTAAATCTGTTTTTATTCCACATTGTTTTTAAGTTTTGGAAGAACTGAGAGATATAATTAAAATATCCCCATCTACTCATTTCTCTTCAATTTTATATACCACACGTTTTCACTTTTTCACTTTTGCACTGCAAATCAGTTACCCCCCACATACAAATTTTGGTATCTTTAATACACACACATATTTATCAATGGTTGAGCGTCAGCCACAGGAACATCTAGTGGCGGACGGCATATTCTCCTGGGTATAAGGAGATCCCATATGATGACAAAGGGCGGTACCGAGCAGGAACTGATGGGAATTTTTCCTCACCCTAGCGGCTTTGTGTGATACCTTTAATATACACCAACACAATTATTTGTCACTGTTTGGTCATATATTAGTTGTGTCTCGGACGTTTTACATAGTGGAGAACCTTTTTTGACCCTTAGACACTTTTTGTTATTATGATGTATTTTTGGGGCATGTGTCTATTTGTTGGTCATTAAACTAGCCCTTAGACCCTCATCTAAACTGGTGTTATTGTAACGGTCTCAGCCCACCATGCCTTGCTGGACGAGTCATGTGCTGTATGGCATATGCTCAGTGCCCTATGTCAGGGGACACGTCTCACAGCCCATGGGATCTGCATTATGCTGTACCGCCGGACTGCGCTGACTGTCTACTCTGCTAACAGTAAGCAGGAGAAAGGGTCCTATAAGGTCACATGTCGTACTACATTGCCATGTGTGTACTTTCACCCCAGCAGTATGTCTGAATTTGGAACATTGCCAAACGATGCTGTGTAGCTCCGCTCATGGGACTGCATCACCTAGCACAGGTGTGTGTACACATGCATAGTTCCAAGCACATGCATTCTGAGTTTATGGGGAAGGCAGACATGTCCACTGTTGATGTGGATTATGTGAGCATTCCCCAAGATGCAACAAGGTGTGGAGGACCTGTGCTGTGGGTGGCAATCAGATGTGGCTACAAGAACGTAGTTACTCGTCCATGAATGCGAGTGCAGCTTCATGGGCAATCTGTTCAAAGAGGACGTCGTTGTCGAGTTCAAGGAACACAAGGGAGAGCCAATCCATTAACTGGTCCACACAGATGTGCTCCATCCATGCCGTTTCACCAATCAGCAACACAGACCAATAGGAGAGCACCTCAATGTGGTCACCGCACACGAGGAGTTGTGCAATCTCCCATGCACAACTGCCAGCACATACGCCAAAGATCTAGGCATCTCATGCAAGAGTATCCCAGTGACACTCCTGTTTGTGGGCCAACAGGGGGAGCACAGTCAAGTCATAATACAATTCAGCTACCGTTGCGTTAGATAGAAACACCTCCATGGGCCACTCAAATGGGCATGATCAACAATGGAACCAGGCTGGACGCATGTGATGTAGGCAAGACGGAAACTCAGACGGAAACTGATTCGCAACACTGCCATTGGCAATGATTCTAACAGATGCAGCATTTTTGCACGGTACAGTTCCATGTGACAGGGGTTGTGCATGTGCACGTGATGGGCAGCCATTGCTTTTGTTGGTCTCGGAGCATGGGCAATCCTCAGACCGACGGCAGCTCTGTGGATGATATGCCACAGCTCTGGGCAATGAGTAATATGTGTGTGCAAAGTTTGGATGTATGGGATGTGTCAAGGGCAGCCCTTGCAGGTGTAATTCGGGCAGGAACAAGTGAGTGGGTTGTGGACACATTGGTCTTTCATTAGCGCAGTTCATGGTGTGGAAGTTGTTGGAGTCTGGTATGGTACATCACACAGGGTGTGCCAGCCGCATTCAAGACCAAGGTCGGCAGTTTGGTTGTCTTTCCGCCTTGTGTGTGGAGACAAAGGAGCTTTCATACCTAATTTTAGTCTGACTGCTGCTTGCATTTCTTGAATGCGATATGGCCTTCATGCTGACATTGATGCCAGGCCTTAGATTAGGGGTGCATGCGAAACACACACAGCAGTTGGCATGTATGAATGAGCCAAGGTACCGATTGGCCTTGCGCTCCTTGTTCAGTCTCCCTCTTTCTCTCTCTTTCTCTCTCTCTCTTTCTCTCTCTTTCTTTCTCTCTCTCTCTCTGTCCTTTGATGAGTGCCTGACACAACATCTTATCTTGAATATTGTCTTGCAGGCTGTGACTTACAGATTGTCCGGGGATGCCCTGCCATGACTCTTCGAAATAGTTGTTTGGAGACAAATTTGATTGTGATATTTTGTTTGGACTTTCAATGGTAAATGAATGAATCAGATTTTATGTACTCATATGTATTTTAATTGTGGTAGAGGTGCGACATCAGGTAAATGCTTTTATTCATGATTTTGTGACGTTGATGTTCAATTTCTTGGTCCGGGAGAGGTGGTGGTGCCAGGGGTAGGGCCAAGGGAAGGGGTGGGATGTGGCCTGAGGGTGGTGGCAGTGGGTGTTGTGCCCTCTTGGGTGTCCGCGCCGCATGATCAGGGGCTCCATGGCATCTGTTGTTCTTCAGGTCTGGCTCTGGGGTGGGCTCCCTTTTCTGGTGCAGGTTGTAGTCCGACTTGACACCAGGTCAGAGAATGTGTTAATTTCCTGCTGCTAACGTACCTTATTGCTTGTTTTGTGATCTTTTTGCAGATCTGGCTGGTCGCTGAGAATGTTGTGACGTGGTTTTGTTGCAGCTTTTTGCTCTGGAACGCCTACTCTGCATCTCATTAGTGATAGTTGCCGGGGTCATCTGTGGTAATGTTTTTTGCGGCTGATATGTCAGTTAAACTGGCGATGAAGTGCCGATAACTCGGCGATAGTTCCTTGAGAATATGCCCCTTGGAGCTTTAACAGGAACTTGTGCTGATTTTGAGAGAACTTCATCATTGCACCAGACTTGCCACACTGGAGGATTTTGAACTTCATATAAAAAACTAAATGCTAAGGTAGAAATTTTAATTGGAAGAAAGCGTGAAAAGTATCCTCCCAACTAACTGACACAAAATTTGAATTTCTCCCACTCTGAGTTTTCCCCGAAAAACCGAAGGCTTCAGTGGGACCTAGTTAACCAACTATCATCCTTCAAGAGAACTTTGGGAGATACTGCCCTTTCAGAGACAAGACTAAAGGTTAAACCTTTGACTGGGATGAAGCTGTTGGATGTGGTATTTTGGAAAAAGGGGACCCCTATATATTACTTTTTTACTTGCTATACATAGGGAAAGAACATTAAATTTGGAAAAGGTCTATAGCCAAGCAACGTAATCAATCACATATTCTGATATTTAAGTATGATCAGTGCATTAATACATACAGTCCAACTGTTTTGAAAAACATCAAACAATAGCTAGTTGGATATTAAAGTTTATTGATGATTTATATTTGCATTTGATAAATATTTGTATATTTTGTTTCTTTTTTTGTATTTCTCTATTTTTTTGTGAAATATGTTGTTTTAAAAAACAGTACAATATACATGGTGACAGGTATTTTACATGAAAATCGTGTATTTACATATTCATAACATTCACTGACAATTAAAAAGACATATAAGAAAGAAACATAATCAATAGACTTGAAAAAACAACAGATGAGTTGAAGGCTATACGGTAGATAACACTACGCGCGTTTCGGCTCTGATGCCTTCATCAGGTAACCGTCTATTGCTAGTGAAAAAATTGAACCCAGCCTTGATATTTATCAGAATTAAATAAAGACAGCAATCAAAGGAGAAGGCTCGCTCCTATATGGAAATTCTTGGATATCTGTTGAATTGTAGAGGAATGGCGCTACCGTTTATTCATGCGTCTCAATCGTATTGTAATGCAGTGAGTGTCTCAATGCTTGACTCTTCTTCTAGCATAAACGTAGTTGATAGAAAAAATGGTGCTGCGCTGATTCAATAGCGTCTTTGGTTGTCTCTTAAAATTGATGAGCTTTCATTTTCCAAGAGTTGTGATCAGGCGGATATATGCAGAATAATAAAAACGTAACTATAATGTGAAGGTCTGTCGTTTTCCAGGAGTTGGGATCAAAAGGATGTATACAAATTAGCAGAAACGTAACTGTTAATAGAAGACCGATCGCAAAGAACTCCCGGTACGGATGATGGGTGTGTCGGCTGACAAACCCATCATCCGTACCGGGAGTTCTTTGCGATCGGTCTTCTATTAACAGTTACGTTTCTGCTAATTTGTATACATCCTTTTGATCCCAACTCCTGGAAAACGACAGACCTTCACATTATAGTTACGTTTTTATTATTCTGCATATATCCCCCTGATCACAACTCTTGGAAAATGAAAGCTCATCAATTTTAAGAGACAACCAAAGACGCTATTGAATCAGCGCAGCACCATTGTTTCTATCAACTACGTTTATGCTAGAAGAAGAGTCAAGCATTGAGACACTCACTGCATTACAATACGATTGAGACGCATGAATAAACGGTAGCGCCATTCCTCTACAATTCAACAGATATCCAAGAATTTCCATATAGGAGCGAGCCTTCTCCTTTGATTGCTGTCTTTATTTAATTCTGATAAATATCAAGGCTGGGTTCAATTTTTTCACTAGCAATAGACGGTTACCTGATGAAGGCCTCAGAGCCGAAACGCGCGTAGTGTTATCTACCGTATAGCCTTCAACTCATCTGTTGTTTTTTCAAGTCTATTGATTGTGTTTCTTTCTTATATGTCTTTTTAATTGTCAGTGAATGTTATGAATATGTAAATACACGATTTTCATGTACAATACCTGTCACCATGTATATTGTACTGTTTTTTAAAACAACATATTTCACAAAAAAATAGAGAAATACAAAAAAAGAAACAAAATATACAAATATTTATCAAATGCAAATATAAATCATCAATAAACTTTAATATCCAACAAGCTATTGTTTGATGTTTTTCAAAACAGTTGGACTGTATGTATTAATGCACTGATCATACTTAAATATCAGAATATGTGATTGATTACGTTGCTTGGCTATAGACCTTTTCCAAATTTGCTGTTGGATGTGGTAGACACACACACCGTCACGGTGGGCATGACATCGCACATATGTCCTGGTTAGCCACAACAGTGTTAATGTAGGCGCTTTATTTTTCTTGCTGCTTTTTGCCTTAAATCTTTAAACATTCATATCTACACTTCCCTCTATTGGATTTTTCACATTTTGGTGTCATGCTACTCACTATGGGCTCGATTCACAGAACTAACTTAAGACAAAATCCTAAACTTACTACCATTTTGGTATTCACAGAAGGCACTTACTCATTTTGGTATTCACAGAAGGCACTTACTCATTGATGAGTAAGTGCCTTCTGTGAATATCAAAATGGTAGTAAAATTAGGATTTTGTCTTAAGTTAGTTCTGTGAATCGGGCCCAGCATGTTTATTTTTGTTGTGTTGTAATTTTGTTTCTTTTTGAAAAAGTAAGCATTAAGACATGACATAGCAGGTGACCACATTCAGAGTTGTCATAAGCCAGTACAGTGTCACACATAGTGGTTACCTACATTGAAGACAGCAAACAAAAATTCTTTGTTCAGTGGTGTAATGTTACATATTACAAAGGAGAGGAACACGCCCAATATAACCCCTTCCCCCCAACATCCCTAGATCAGGCAAAACTCAAAAGTTGAATACTTGCATGTACAGAGTGGAAAAGTATTTGCTAACATGTGGTAGATAGGAGTAGGTGCTGGTACCTGTGTCCCCAAGCTGGCTTGAGGGTCTTGACCAGAGGGGTCAAATGGAGTGTGACGACTCATGTCTGGAAAGTGATGGAGTGCCCTTGTGCGAGGCGGGCAGGAGAAGAGGAAGTGCAACAGAAAAGAACATCACTAGAGGCCCTCATACATAATCAAAACTTCTTTGGGAGCCTGTGAGATTATCTCCCATACATTCCATGTGAGACTCTGCCAAAGGCGAGCATGCCATTGGGACATGGAGGGGGCTGTCGAGTTCTTCGAGGCTGCTGCCAGAGCCATCTTAGCTACAGCTAAACAAAGTCATACAATAGATCTGTCTCCCACTGTTTGTTGCTTAAGGGAGAGGTCATGTAGCCCCAGGAGTACAAAGTCTGATGTTTGAGGAAGGGGGTATAATAGGATCTCTCTCTTCTGTATTAGAATCTCATTTCAGTGCAGCCTAATTATGGGGCAAACCCACCATGTGTGATGAAAGTCACCCAAGAGTCTGCAGCCTCTCCAGCATCTATCAGATGATTTGGGATATATTTTGTATAGTTTGGTGGGATGTAAGTTCCAATCATAAAGTATCTGGACCTGGCGATTTGTGTAGCTTTAGGGAATCTATCACTGTATGGACTTCCACTGTAATAATAGATTGCTCCAGTAATTCCTGTTGGGCTTGCAAGATTTTGGGAATGTGCTGTTCAGTAAGTACCCCATTTGTGTACGGTTATTCGCTGTGTCAGAGGAGTTTAGGGTTGTGTAATAGGTTCTGAAGGTCCCAGCTTTCCCGTCTTCTGTATAAGTCAACTTTCCATCTGCCCCCTCTATTAGATCTTTATAGTCTTCTTTCCTGTCTTGCCCAAAGCTGACGGGCCAGATGAGTGCCCACTTTATTCCCTCTTTCGTATGTGGTTTCTTAGTTCTGCTCTGTTGGAGTATATGGCTGTAAGTTTCCCCCTCAATCCAATCATTTTTTGATGAAGGGTAAGGGTGGGGAATACCTTATAAGCTATTTCAACTTAGAGGAGCTCTTCCTCCAATGCCAAGTGTTCCTTAATCTACTGTTGTGTGAGAGTAGTCATTAGCAAGATACACTTCCCCCTCAGTACAGCCTTAAAGGTCCCAGGTGATGGAATAGTTAGTGTCTCAGGCGTCATTCATCTGGAAATATTGTCTGAGGTTTTTCCGAACCTTGTCCCTAAAGAGGCGGTCAGGTGTAAGAGGATTCAGAAAAGAACATCTACGGAAGGAAGATTTTAGGGCCGGCCAGTCTAAGGTAAACTCCACCAGTGCATGAGCGGAGATTGTTATGGGGTGAATATTAGGGGCTGCAATAGCATGTTGTACTGTGTGGCTTACAATATTGTGATCAAGTTGAGAAGAAGTTCAGTGAGAATACGAAAAAAGGTATACTACTTTGTTGTGGGGTGTAGTGATCACTAACTATCTAGAAGGCCAAGTTGTGTCAATTCATGTTTCGTAGGCTGAGAGAAGTGCCTGTGTGTGAATTCTGGGAGTGGGTCGAAACTATGATCCCAGATGAGGGTGAAATCCCCCAATATTAATACCTATCATTCCACAAAACCACCTAACTGATGGAGAAAAGAAAGGAGAAAATATGTCTGATTCAAGTTTGGGGAAGAAATTGTGGCTACCGTACATTTGTGTCTGCGTAGGAGTCCTCTGATCATCATCAGTCTCCTCTCCTTATCAGTCTTAACATCGGTTATTTGGAATTTAAGAGAAGAGTGAAACAGCAGAGCCACCCCATTGGGTTTGGAACTTGCCGACGACTTATATCTCAGCGGGTATAGTTTATGCTTTAATCTATGTCCTTCACTATGCTTAAAATTGTTTCCTGCAGTGCTATTATCTCAAACTGTTGGTCTATTATATATTTTCAGGATTTGTATCTTTTGCATAGGGATTTAAGGCCCTTATAATTCCTGGAGCCAAAATTCACAGCCATGGGGATCTTATGGCATGGTACCACGCTATTTAGTCGGGCTTATCAGATGGGCGAATGGAAGGCAGTAGGTATGTCCTCAGCCGTACCGGCATCCCCTCACCCCTCCCCCAGCTCTCCTCATCTCTCCCCCATTTCTTCCACAGTGTCTGGACAAAACAACTATAGAATCATTAATACAAAAAAACTTGAAAGCCTTGGCTCCCCAATGTGGAAAAATCGTATCTGGTAACACATATGAACGGAGGGCTTCGGTCCATTTCTGCAAGTATACTGTGCAAGTTCCCTCAATCAGCTTGAGCTTGAAGGCTCTGATTGGCATACAATCCTTGTCTGTTGCCTCCCATGAAAGCTGAACCCTGGCCAGAAGTGGTATGTCCAGGGCCCCGGGCCTCAGATTTTGGTTCAACCTAGATCGTGCCCCTGGAGAGTCAAGGGCAAGTCGACCCGGGCCAAGACCAGCAGGAGGTGTTCCACTAGTATTTCACGTGAAGGGCCATCAAAGAAGTTCCAAGGGAGATTTGTCAGTTTTACAATCACTTGCCTTTATCAATCAATCAATCAATCAATCAATCAATCAATCAATCAATCCATTTGTAAAGTGCACTATATACCCGCAAGGGTCTCAAGGCGCTGAGGGGGGGGCTGCTACTGTTCGAAGAGCCAGGTCTTGAGGAGTCTTCTGAAGGTGTGCAGGTCATGAGTCTGCCGCAGTTGGGTAGGGAGTGTGTGTCAGGTCTTGGCGGCGAGGAAGGAGAAGGATCTTCCGTGTCGTGATCACGGGCTCACAGAAAGGGTATATGGTTAGAACAGGGAAGATACATGCCACACCTTTCTCTGTTGTTGAATGAGCCCTTCGGTTCACACCACAGCACTCCCAGGACTACAGCTCCCAGAAGGCCTTAGGCCATAGACCCGGAACTAGTCAGAACACTCACGATATAGCCACTCCTCCTGAGAGCCTCGGCACTTGACAAACTTTCCGAAGGCCATAGCGGATGGTGCTTCCCCGCTGGATGAAGCCTTTCATCAAGCCGTTCTTCGCCCTGACCTGTGTGCTACGAACAGATCCTGCTGAACCTCCATCCGCAGCATTCAGATATTTCCCGTTGCGCGTTGTCAAGAGTGGAAGACTGCTCCCGGAGGAGCTCTCCTCTTGAAGTGGAGTAGTGTGGCTCACTGGTTAGAGACGGCAGACCCGAGAGCAGAGGACGGCCCGGGACCAGGGTTCGATTCCCGACGCGGCAGGTTTCTGGACCAGGGTCAGCGGACTCGATAATTCTCTCGCCTCGGTGCCCACTCTGATCAGCGATCACACTCGGCAACTCTGGGCACTAGCTTGCCTCATCTTCACTAACGGCCCCACCAGACCGCCGGGGATGCCTGGTCTCACCCTGGAGATACCCATTAAGGGACCATCTCTCAGGGAAGCCAGGAAGGGTTTCGCAGCGGTCGAAGCGCGGAGGTACCCCTTCGGGAGTGATTCCAGCGCTATATAAGCACATAATTAATTAATTAATTAATTAATAAATTAATTGAAACGCGGTTGTGACTGAGCTGCCGTGCAGAGTGCTCTGCTGGTGTTTGAGTGCTCCGCGGCCGCTTTTAACCCTGCTCTGCCAGGATTGGCAGCTTTTGAATTATATCACTTCTGGAGCCGAGGGGGCTCTCTGTACTTTGTTCTTTACCGCTCCCTTCCCAGAGCACCTCAGCTGCGAGATAGCAGAGGCTTCTATTAGTGTACTTTCAGCGATTCCTTTCCACCAAGATGTCACAGCTTTTTCAGGTCGTATTGGTGGGAAAGGACGCTTGTGTACTTTTGTTCAGTTGGAATCGGGAGCAGGGTTCCTTGGTAAGCAATAACGCCTATGCAAGAAATAGGTTATACACTTTCCCTGCCTTATACCTGAAACTTCTAACTATACTGTTTCATACTTGTGGATTCAAACAACGACCAGTGCTATATCGGATCAGTACTTTGGGGTGTATACATATGATTATTTGGTGCCAGCCACTGTACGTGAGTGTAATCTTTTCTGAATCTGTGTTTCAGGGTGTATGCTCTCTGTGTCCTTACTGTCTTCTTTCTTGCCTCATACATACAGTACACCAGACAGAAACAGACGCCCCAGACCAGACCTGTGAAGTAACAGGATCTCTTTTGTTATTTTATCCCCTTCCCTTTTCCCATGGGTACTTCCATTTCTGACATTGTCTTTATACCTTGTGGAGGTGGTAGTGTTCAGGGTAGGAGGGAGGCCTTTCTTCACGGCATTGTTCCCGCTGGCTGATCAAGACAGGTTAGTGGCAACCTCTTACTTGGAGCTGCTGACGAATCTGACATTCCGCCAGCGGTCGTTCGTTGAATGCAGGCGGCGATGTCTGGGTCTGTGGGTGGGTTCTGGGCAAGGGTGTCGGCACACTGGTCCTCGGTGCCTTTGCTCCAGCATCGGCAGTTTAGCTGTTGGGTACGATGGTGCGTGGCGTTTTTTTTTTAGGTGAAGTGGATGCAGCGGTGATCCGTCCAGTTGAGTTTGGTGGTGTGGTCGTAGGAGACGTGGGTGCTTGTGGAGAAGATGGGGTCAAGCGTGTGGCCGGCAGTGTGGGTGGGTGCGGTGACCAGGTATCTGAGGCCGAGGTTGGCAAGGTTGTCTATCAGGGTGGCGGAGTTGGTGTCGTTGTTGTTCTCGAGGTGGAAGTTGAGGTCCGCGAGGAGGATGTAGTCCGTGGAGGCGAGTGCGTGGGTGCTGGCGAGGTCTGCAATGGAGTTGCTGAACTGTGACCGGGGTCCGGGGGTCTGTAGACGAGGGTTCCTCTGAGGGTGGTGTTGAGGTCGGTGAGGATCCAGAAGTGCAGGTGCTCTGCGGTGCTGAGGGTGTCGTCTTGTGGGTGGAGACCTTGAGGGAGGACTTGTGGATGATGGCTATTCCTCCTCCGATTCTGTTGGTGCGGTCTCTGCCGGAGATCTTGTAGCCGTCCTGGGTGGCTATGGCGATGTCTGGTGCTGTGGAGTCGTTCCACCAGGTCTCGGTCAGGAAGGCAACGTCTGGGGCGAAGGTGTCGAGTAGGTCCCAGAGCTCGACAGCATGTTTGCGTGAGGAGTGGTTGTTCAGGAGTATGCAGCGGATATGGTTG
Source organism: Lissotriton helveticus (assembly GCF_964261635.1). Taxonomy (NCBI): domain Eukaryota; kingdom Metazoa; phylum Chordata; class Amphibia; order Caudata; family Salamandridae; genus Lissotriton; species Lissotriton helveticus. The sequence goes on from NC_136069.1 coordinate 514,772,160, forward strand.
GGTCTTGTCCTTGGTGGTTCGGTGGTTCTGTCGCAGGTGAAGCTGCAGTTGCAGCAGGAGAAAGGTCCGTGGGTGCACTTCGGGGCAGCCTGGAAGCAGGTGTGATGTCGTCTGGCGTTGAGTGCGTGGAGGGTGCTGGCGTCGTAGTGGAGTCTGGTGTCGTGGTGGTCGCGGGGTCCAGGGGTTCTGGCACTGGGCGCGGTCCATGCGCGGACGAGCTCAGACGGGCTTGCCTCTGGTGCGCCTCTGGCGCGTCAGCCATATGAGGTGGGACGGGAGGGAGGAGCAGCTGGGAGGTGGGAGTGGGGCGGCGAACGAGCGCTGGAGCAGAAGGCAAGGGGGCGGGGCTGCAGGGGAGCAGCCGCGGGAGCGGGAAAGACGGTAGTGACGGCAGGGAGGGGGTTCAAGGGGGGAGACAAGTGAGCAAGCGGCGAAGCAGGGGAGCAAATAATGTAACACTACACCAGTGAAATGTGGCAATGAAATACAGGCAACAATACAGAAGACAAGGAAACACGGGGCAGCAGGAGCGGCAAACTCACGCTCACAGGAATCAGCAGGGGGGCATATACGGGCACAACTGGCTGAGCTGTGCGGCGTGGGGAGCGACCCGGCCCGCAGGAGGGTCGAAGGTCACCTCCTCTATGCTGCAGTTGCCAATTTCCTCCAGCCGTGGTGTGCAGACGGTCTGAGAAGAGATCTCCCTTAACACCTGTATCTTCTTGTGCGGTTATAACCTCCAAATCCAGCAGGACAACTGCTCCCTCCAGGTTGGTGAAATGGTGCAGTTTATTTTTATACTCAAAGGCCATGCCAAACGGATATGTCTATCGGCATTTAGCATGTTCTTTGCGAAGATGGTCACTGACTGGCTTGAGGTGCATTCTTCTAGCCAGGGTGGCTGGAGCCACATGTTGAAAAAGGGAGTAAGCTGACCCCAGAACCTTACGGGATCTTATTTATGGGTTGTCAGGAGAATCTTCTCTTTAACCTTAAAGGTGCGCGACTTAGCAAGAGTGTCCCAAATCCACTTGCCTTCTCCATTATTCTGTGGCACAAACTTATGGACATTTTCCAGTTGCACCTCAGGGTGATCGTCGCCCAGAAGATTTGAAGAACATGCCTACCAAAAAGGTCTCCAAATCAGGGCCCTCACTTCCCTCCTCCAGCCTCGTATGTGGACTTTGTTGTATCTGGAGTGATTTTCTAAATCCTCACAGTTAGGGAGGGCCACCTGCAATTGTGAACATGTATGGTCTGTGTCTGTATCCAGTAGGGCCATGCTCTGATCAAGGTCAAGGTACTTAGCTTCGAGATATTGCACACATGCCCCCACAGAGTCCACATCTGTTTGGAGGGAGGACAGCTAGGAGTTAATGTCCATCATCAGTGTCTCCAGGAAGGAAGCTAAGTCAGCTCTCAGTTCCTCTATGAGTTCTCTCTGAAAGTCTTTGAGCAAGGCTAGGAGGTCTTCTTTCATCAGAGTCAAGTCCCCTCCCACACTTTCCTGGGTGGGTGCTGCAGACTGAGCCAAGTAACTTACGACTCTATTGGAATGCATCCTCTTTTGCGGCATAAAGGCTATTTAAGGTGAGTGGTCACCAACCTTCCAACTTGGTTGTTCAATATCTAGTCGAGAGAAATATTGTCAACTGTACTCCGCCGGGGGGGGGGGGGGCATGACCAACTCCGTGAGAGTCTCTTAGTGTGGGGACCACATCAGCAGAACCAGCTGAGCAGTTGACCTCTAACCCACTTGACAGCGCAGGTTCTCCTTCCCACTAAGGTTGCCTCTGATTGAGGGGTATGATATGACCATCCGGGCTGCCATAGGAGTACATGGGACACCTAGTAGGGCCGAGGTGCAGGGAGCCAGAGGGGTGTGGGGGGATGTGGGGGGATGTGGGGGGTCACAGCCCAGTGCCAGTTCAAGTGTTGAAGAGTCTCGAGGACAAGCGAGGTTCACTGCCCCAAGCACCACCTGTGGTGCTATTCAGGGGAGGATGCAGGCAACAGGCCCAAAGAGAGATTCAGTATAGCCAAAGGTGCAGGGCTGGAAACGGGGCACGACAGATGGGGTGAGCAGGACCTGCCTCATCAAGATGGCAGAAAACGATGCATAGCCCGGATGGCAATATTGATCGGACCAGTCAGCAGAGGAAGGAGTAAGCAGGCAGAGGCTCACATTTTCATAGCGTGGAGAGGAAGCCTTCATGGTACTCTGTCACCACTGGTGAGATCCATGGGCACCACATAGTGGTCACCATGTTGGGGGTCAGGCAGCCGCCTGAGTGAAAGCTCCCATTGCTGCAAGCCGCACCCGATAGCCACCAGACTTGTGTTCAGCCCTCTCGGAGTTGAGGGGGCATGACCGGATTCATTGACGGTTCCTGCAGCACCCCGCTGTCCCAAACAAGTCTCCTCAGCCGCCATGTTGTTGACTTGTAGTCGGGCTGTTTTGACTGGTTTTAATCCTGGTGGGCTTCCGATAACTGGCCGAGCAGATCTGTGCACCCAAAGGCATTCATGACATCTGTCCCCACCAGGTGTGGCAGGTTGCTGTATGGAGAAGAGCCATAAGCTGGAATTTTGCATAGTGTAGTTTAGAGCCTGTGCAGATTACATTCACATGGCCAAGACGGATGGCCGCACCCCATATTTTGACTTTTAACTGTTTTGTCACTGCTGAATGCTTTACACATTTTCTTAAGTTAAGCTTGTCTGCTCTGTGAAACTGTGTTTTATCCAGATAAGTCTGTGCTCTTAATCCTTGTGATGGACTCACATCTACGCCAATTCATACTCCACTTTCATGCATGCTTCTTATGGGAACATTCTCTTACTTTATGGCTGTAGACTGAAAAAAGGCTTTTAAACGAAAGTGATAAGAATATATTAGCTTACAAATCACATAGCTAAAAAATAACACAATCAATGAATAGATCAATAAATCAGAACTAATACATTCATTTCAAAACTTAATAAAGCTGACATAGTTAGAAAGTAGAATACATTATCATGGTTTCATATTGACCAAAGCGTCCTCTAATGATAGCAACATAGCAGAATAAAACTTGGGATAGAATTCATATGAGATTCAAAAACGATTATTCATCTTGTAATTGTGTAGTAACATTAATTATAGATTGTGTGTCTGCACTATGGCCCGGTAGTGCTGGGTGGAATAACTCCCTAATTATTTCTCGTTCTTTGCTCCTGTTATTGTTCCCTTTATATTTCTGTAGGATGCTCCATCCAATACTATGCGAAAGAAGACGTTCAAGTCATTGGCTTTTAGGATGGAATTCCAAGATGAGAGAATTAAGAAATTGGAGCTGTTAAAAATACTAATTAGGATGAGGCTTTGCTAGAAACCTGTGGTGAACACCTCTGCTAATTGTCGCTATGTTTATTTTACAAATGTTTCTTCAAGATTATGTCAAAGTTGCAAAACGCTCATTTTTAAATTTGTGTATCTTCTTTTTCAATCAAAATCCAAGCAGAATAAATTATCTCAAAAGAATAATTTTCTGGAAATCATTGGCTGTCACTCCTGCAGTAGCTAAGATTCACATACCACTTTTCTTCTGGTTTAAATCTAAGTGCTGGAGTATATTAGGGTTTAAATTTATTTAATTTATTTATTTTGACATTTCTAAAGTGCAGCCGTTACCCGAAGGTGTCCTGGAGCTAGCTACTGTCCTCTGAGCAATAAGCGTTGGTGACAAATTCACATGTCAAAGAGCCAGGTCTTTAATCTCTTCCTGAATGCCAGGAGGTCAGAGGCATTCCTCAGATGGAAAGGAAGGACGTTACAGGCCTTTGCAGCACAGGCAACAAAGCTTCTCCCTCCCCACGTTGCTTTTTTAGTGGTGGAATTGTCACCAATTTGGCTCCAAGAGAGCGAAGAGTTCTTTTGGGCAGATTCCACTGAAACTGTCACTTCAGGTGGTCCGTCCTATTCCTTGCAGGGCCTGGAAAATGGTGCATGGAGATTTAAAATGCATTCCTGACAGGTAACCAGTGCATTATTTTGATTTCCATGGAAATTGGTGCAAATTTAGAGGTGCCGGTAAGCAGTCGAGTGGCCACATTTGGCAACATTTGGAGTTTGTTCAGAAAACGTTCTTGAATATTCAAGTAAAAACTGTTGCAGTAGTTCAGCCTTGATAGGATAAGTGCTGTGACCACTGTCCGCCGACAGTCGGCTGGCAAAACGGGCAATATTTTCTTGATCGTTCTAAGAACGTACGAGGTGGCAGATGTCACTGCATTAACTTGGTCACCAAAGTTGAGCTTATGATACACTATGACTCCCAATTTTTTTATTTTCCTGGTGGGAGTAGGAAGAGTGCCTAATGTATCTGGCCACCACTTTGGGGTCCAGAACTTAGGATAATTTCCAAATAGGATGACCTCCGTTTTCCCTGAATTGAGCTTTAGACAGTTTTGTGACATCCACCTCCCGACCAACTTCCTATCAGTCATGGAACCCTTGGCCTATTCCCAATTCCTGTCCTGGCAGCAGAGTCACAACAATTGTGTCATCTGCATATGAGGTAAGGCAAAAGCCAAACGAGCTGACCAGGGGGGCCAAAGAGGACGCATACACATTAAAAAGTGTAGGGCTCAAAGATGACCTCTGTGGAACACCACAAGGCAGGGTGAATGGTTTGGAGTAGAATTCGCCAATTCTTGCAAACAATTTTCTTCTTATAAAAACACTAACGTGCTGAAGCAACAGACCATGTCCTAAATCCAGATGTTTTCATGGATTATGATTGCAGTCCTAAACAAACCATGTCTATAAGAAATTGGGTGAGTCAAGGTTCAACAAACTCTCAAACATTTGATCCTAAACATTCAAGTTGCAAGGTGAGCTTAAAGGTTGCTGAGAAAGTGTTAAGCAGCTGTAGATTCTCAATCAAAAGATAAACTTTTTCCGAAATAAATCAATCTTCTGTACTGGCTTTCAGAAGAGGAACAACTTCTTCTAAGCTTTTTTGAGGAGAGGAACACATAGTTTTTGAGGGAGGATGCAGAAGGGTTACTTAAAGGCACTTTAATTAATTCATGTAACTACCAATAAAACAGCCAAAGAGTGCACTAAATTGAGATTAATTTACAGACAGGCCTGCACAGTAGGACCAAGATTTTTTTCTTTGCACAATCAAGTGAAACATGAGATGATTTGCCGGAAACTTTCAGCTTCTTTGAAAGTATACTTTTCATTACTAGTGAAACAGACAACCCATATTTAACTTGCATTGAAACCTATGAGTGTTACCTAAGGAAACCATTTGACCCTAACAACTTTTTTGCACAAACAATACAACAAGCATAAGGTTTCACATTTGTCTACAATTATATTCTTAAAAAATTAAACAAGGAATAGGCTCCAAATAGCATGGTCCTTATTCACAAGCTTTTTGGGCATGTAATTGTGACAGACATATGCAAAGAAGCTTTATTTTATTTCAAACACACTTTAGCAATTCATTGATGTTAGTTTTGTACTTGTAAAAAACATTTACTCCCACCGAGTTTCCCATTTAAATAAATCTGTGGGTTCGGAATGTGCCTTAAGGGAATGGAATGTTTTAGAAGACTGTGAACATTCCAAAGCTATTCACCTGTGTGGAATCACTAATTCTTGTCTGATACCTTTCTCACTCCGTGAATGGCCAGAGATTTCATATGGCAACGGGCTGGAACAAAGCTCCTTCTGGGATGAAGAGAAGGGAACGAACACTCACACAATTGGTAGGATTGTTGAAGGAGTTTATTCCAATAGAAATACAATTGCCCAATAGAGAATAAAAATCAAAAATATATTGTATATTTTTGAATGCTGAAATGAAGTTACAAAACATTTCAGAGGTATGTCTTGAAAGCTACTACTGGTTCCAGTTTTCAAGTAAAACCTACAAAAGGTTTGAGAATGATAAGCAGCCAGAATTCGGCACCGATGAAGGGATAGAGACTGCTTGTGAAAAAGATCAAAACATTTTAAGACTCTTCAACCGTGCCTTGCTTGTACAAGCTTTAATATTTTAAAAATCTACAGAAATGATAACCAAGCTAGATCCATTTAAATGAATATCTCTAAGATTCGTTTATTAGAAACATTTGAATCATACCCAAGCATTATAAATCAAACTGTTACATGAATTTGAGGTCGTAATATATAGAACATTTAGAAATACCTATAATACCAGAATTGTTTGACTGAATTGACTTGCCACCACTACCGAGGTCCAGGGCTGAGGACCACAACATCCAGCCTGCTAAGCGTCCACGTAATGCCGCCAATGGCGGGGGGACATGCCTGGAAGCACACAAGTAGCTAATAGGGCGACCGCAGCACAGGAACCGTTGTTTGATTGATTTAACTTGCCGCTGCTACCGAGGTCTGGGACTGAAGACCACAACATCCAGCCTGCTAAGTGGCCACGCCACGCCGCCAACATCTGGGGTAACGCATTAGGAGGCACACAAGTAGCCCGCAGGGATCCCATAGGGCTCCCACAGCGCAGGAGCAGTTGTTTGATTGATTTGACTTGCCGCCACTACCTGGGTCTAGGGCTGAGGACCATAACATCCAGCCTGCCGAGCGGCCACACCAGGCCACCAACACCCAGAGGAACATGCCTGGAGGCGCACAAGTAGCACGTAGGGCTCCTGGCAATGCAGCTCGTGCACAGGCTTGCCAGGCCCACAAAGGGGCAAAGCCCAAGCCAAGGGCGAGCCCGTCTGTGCCAGTCCGAGACTGGAGGAGACTGGGCTGAGCCTACCCTCTTGGTCTCCCCTATACATTCTACACAGACTTTAGCACTCTGCTTTAGCAGGTTCGTCCACCCTCCTGCTCCTGAACCAGATCCAGTTCCACTTCTAACAACAGCCGCGGAGGACCAGGTAGGGAGACAACTCCCTTATTTCTATCCTCATGTACTCTTAAGAACATTTTAGTGACTGTAAAATTGGAGTACTAGCAACTTAAGGGATAAGGGAGCCGGAATACCAAGGAACGTGTGTCAACCCAGCCTGGATTTTTTGTTTGTCCCCTTGGGAACCACGCAGACTCTAACAACTTCAACGTCCTCATTAAGAACCTCTATCTGTACAGTGCGGGTGCTAGGCCAACTCCGCCAATATTGTTCTTAAGGGATCAAGCTTATTAACAATGGGTAAACATAGGGGGTTGCTGGACCTACAAGGAAAGAGCCCTCTCACACGGGTAGCACCTTGGATGCTTTTGTGCAGCGCGCTGCTGGGGTCCTGGACAAGGAGATTGAATTGGTGGTTAGACGATTATCTCACTCACCTTCCCATCCTCCTCTAGTGATTTCCTTGGTGACCCCAATTGCTGGCTGCCAAACTCAGTTACAGTCTCTTCAAATAGATTTGCAGAACTGTCTCTAGACCAGGCTGGGGTTACTGTTCCCCTTTCACCAATTGTCATTACCTGGCACGGTGCCCACTTGCCAGCCCCTGGGTCAGGTCCGGGTAAGCTTCCTGGTAACCGTTTGGGCACAGGAGGTGCCAAGAGGAAATGCCCCCCAGTGGAGGGCCCCTGCAAATGCAGTAAGAATACTGGAATACAGTCAACTTTAGCAGCTCATCCAATAGTGCCCAACCTGGACGCTATCTCGTTAGACATGCTCAAAGCAACCCTGCTGTTGGCACTTGACACTAAATTGGACCCCTTCCTACATCGACTTTTTGCTCTCCATTGGCAGCCTCTTTGCAAAGGGAATGCACCTCTCTGACTACAAGTCTTCCTCCCTCAAATCCTATGACCTTGTCCACTATCTCCAGCCCCTATGGTAATGGCACGGGGGCTGGAGTCAGAGTGGTGTTTACTCCCACACAGCAGCCAAGTCTCGTGGCAGCAGATACAACTGCACCAATCATGACCTGGATTGACCCTTGGGATTGTCCAACCATTCATATGGGGGGGGGGTACCCTGAACCCAGTCTCTTCTCAGTCTTGCCAACCTCAGAGTGCCAAAGTAGGCGATTTGCATTGTCCTGATGATAGATGGGAAGTGTTTGAAGTCATGGGGGACATAAATTACCAGTCTCCTAGCTTGGCCTCTGTTAATCTTCCACCTGAGTCTACTCTGCTTGTTGTGGTGTTAGCTAATGTATCGCGCCTCGATCCGGGGACCACGGAAGACTTTTTCCAGCTGAAGAATAAGGTAGTGCACTGGCTTAATTCCAACATTGTCCCTGGGCTTAGTAAGGAAAACCAAATTCTTATGGTGCACCAGACACAGTGGATTGGTAGCACCAAGACATCTTGGCTGGGGGATTGTATCATTGTTAATTTTAACAATTCAGTCACGGTAAACCAAACCTCAAGTATAGTTGTGCAGTCTAATTATTGGTGTTGGAGCTCAGCACTCTTGGCACTCCCGCTGGGATTCTTTTACAGACCCAGTAAATACTACCTAGGGCCACAGCATGAGCGGATTCTGAGGAGATTACAGGGGTAACCATAGCAAATAGGTTAATTCCTTTGAGCTCATTGGAAGATTGTGATTGATGTTGTGTGGGTTCCTTGGACCCATGGTACCCATATAACAGGGAAATGTCCTGCCCCGGAACAGGTATTGAGTGTAAACGGAGGGTGTACGTTTCTTTGTTGGAAATTCGCGGGGCTGGCAAGCAAGAATGAGAATCTAGAATGGTTGGCCTTTGTGAAGAGTTTCGATGTGATATGCCTCCAGGAAATGTGAGCTGTAGAGAACAACTATCAACTGGATGGCTAGAAAACCCTCTTTGATCCTGCTATCCAGTCCAGGTTAGGGAGAGCTAAGGGGGTGCTCATTACCTTTCTCTCGCGAGCTGTCCTCTGCATCTCTGTTACCTCATTATATGTCTCCCCCAAATGTGATGTTGCTGCCTAGTGGTAAGAGCAAGCTCCTTTTGATAATTTTTTATAATGCGGGAGCAACACACCAGGATGAGGGTAACATAATGCAGCTGTGGTCTGTACTACGGGGTAGTACCTTGAAAGGTCAGAGTTGCCATTATATCTTTTTAACAGGGGACTTTAATATTCATATGTGTGGGAATATCAGGCAAGGAGGAGTGGAAGCTATGGGCTGTGCACCATAAGCAGGCTAGCACATCTAACATACTCCCCAGGGTACTGAGCTTAACTCCATCCTGCTTAAATTTGATTTAACATCAGTCATGAAGAAGCTACCCCCGGGCAAAACAGATATCACTCCCACCTTTATTGGGAGAGGGTGTGAGACCTTCATAGATTTTACCTTTGTATCTACTCCTTTCTTTTCCTTGGTTACTGATTTTTCTGTCCATGTGAGTGAATGTAGCGACCATAACCCCATTTGTGTTTTAACAGGATGGTCCCCAGTACATGGACATACTGTGGGTGTCCCTCTCAAAGTGGTGGAAGCGGAGAGGAGCATAAAGTGGGAGTGTATTGCCCCAGAGCTATTTCATGAGTCCCTGTCAACTCAGTGTTGCAGGGAGTTTGCTACCTGTCTTGATGGTGAGGCAAGCATTTCGGACATCTTGGGTGCATTTGGAATTATGTCCACTGTTATATGGAGGTTACAATGGGACCCGGGTGGGCGCCGTGAGCAACTAGGCCCAAGATGGTTTGACTCTGCATGCTCCCAGGCTTCAAAGAACCTGAGACAGGCCTTGAGTGTTATGCCCTGAGATTTAGTGGCGGTCAATGGATTACTTAGAGCATACAATGCAGTGCTAGCAACTCGCAAGTCCATCCTGAAGGAGGAGGCCTGGACTGATTTAGTGGAGGCAAGCACATTGCATTATAGCTCTAAGTCTGGGGCATTATTAACAGCCCACGTTTATCTGAAGATAATGTTAACTTACTGGATGCCCACATCACGCAGGATGACTGGGTACATCAATTTGAGGGTATCTTCCAGTCGGATACCCTGCCAACTGAGGGGCAGGAAAGAGAGGCAGGCAAGTTGGAACTTGTTTTTACCACCCACGAGGTGAGAGCTGGTATATTGGCACTGTATAAAACCAAGGCCCCTGTGCCAGATGGGATCCCGCCATACCTCTACATTGCCCAAGTAGAAACCTGGGTGCCTGTCCTCACTGCTATTATCAATGCTATAGTTCAGTTTGGCAGCCCAGATACTTGGGCTTTATCGACTATAGTACCGGTATTTAAAAAGGGAGATTGGAACAGCACCTCTTGATATAGGCTCATTTCCCTCCTGGACTCTGTGGTGAAGTGGTGGGTCACATGATTCTTGACAGACTTGTATCCTGGGCTGATGAAAACAACTTTCTAGCCAAGATCCAATATGGCTTTCACCCAGGTCGTTCCACTGTGGAACAGTGTTTAAATCTATACATGGTTCTGAATAAGTACACTGTGGCTCGCACAAGCCCCATATACCTAGCCTTCATGGACCTTTTATCAGCATTCAACTGTGTCAATAGGTCCAAGCTGTGGCCGTTGATGTCCTCCATCGGCATTGACAGTAATAATATTTTATTCTTGAGGTATCTTCACCAAGACTCAAGGGTGGTTGTCCATTATTCAAAGGACTTGAAAGCGTCCCGTCAGTTTGACATTAAGGGGGGGAGCACCAGCGGTGTATCATAGCACCCTTTCTTTTAAACTTATACGTAAACTTTCTAGATGGCCCTTTTGGTGACAAAAGTGGACTGTCCCCAGGTAGGCAAGAGTAGCCTGCCGGTCCTCCTGGATGATGCAGTCCTCCTGGCGCAGACAGCTAGGGATCTACAACTTCTCCTGAATTCTTTTGCCTTATTTATGGAGGACCTGGATGTATCGGACAATCAATCCAAATCTTACATCATGCAGGTGGGACCTCAAAAGGCCAAGCAGCCTACCATTAAACTCGTCAATATCCAAGACTAATGTTTTCTCCTATCTGGGAGTAGTGTTTGACGATTTCTTAAGTTGGTGCCCCCTGCTTACTCGCAGAAGCTTTCCCTAAGTCCTCTTTCTTCCATCTGTTTTTTACTTTGCCAGCAGAATGGGAAGGTAACCAATAGGGGCTATCTTGAAGATTCACCAAGCCAAATATATTTCAAAGGCCAGTTAATGAAGCGAGATATGGGGCCACATTGAGGTAGGGACTGTACAAAGTGCTGAAAACTCTTTCTTGCAAGAGGTCCTTTCCGTTCCACAAAGCACCCCCTCCTATGTCGTTCATGAAGAGTTGGGGATGTCTTTCCTCTCAGATGACCTGGCCTTCGACCCCTGGCTTTGTGGCTTAAGATCTGACCCCCTTTTGTACCGCTTTGTTCGCCATAAGTTGGCAGGGTATGCTCAGACGTGAGTCCCTTGCTCACTTTGCCACTGGATTCATGCAAGCCTGGCTGAAGATGGCTGGAATGCCAGAAACCACTCCTAGGAAGCTTGTTTCCGGCCAGGGAAGACATGGCTTGGCGGTTCGGGCTGGACTGTTCCCATGAGGCACAAGGTCAGACTGATTTGCATATGGCCATGTCTGAACTGGGGTGGCAGAGTGGGCTAAGAAACAGTGTTGGATTAAACCCAGATCTGTTGACTGGGTGTGAGTGCTTGTGTGGTTCAGATGCTCCGTCCATCACCACCCCCGTTTGTACCGCTTTGTTCACCATAAGTTGGCAGGGTATGCTCAGACGTGAGTCCCTTGCTCCCTTTGCCACTGGATTCAAGCAAGCCTGGCTGAAGACGGCTAAAATGCCAGAAACCGGTCCTAGGAAGCTTGGTTCCGGTCCAGGGAAGACATGGCTTGGCGGTTTAGGCTGGACTGTTCCCATGAGGCACAAGGTCAGACTGATTTGCATATGGCCATGTCTGAACTGGGGTGGCAGAGTGGGCTAAAGAACGGTGATGGATTAAACCCAGATCTGTTGACTGGGTGTGAGTGTTTGATTGGTTCAGATGCTCCGTCCATCACCACCCCCTTTTGTAATGCTTTGATCGCCATAAGTTGGCAGGGTATGCTCAGACGTGAGTCCCTTGCTCACTTTGCCACTGGATTCAAGCAAGCCTGGCTGAAGACAGCCTGAATGCCAGAAACCGGTCCTAGGAAGCTTGTTTCCGGTCCATGGAAGACATGGCTCGGCCGTTCCGGCTGTACTATTCCTATGAGGCACAGGGTCAGACTGATTTGCATATGGCCATGTCTGAACTGGGGTGGCAGAGTGGGCTAAAGAACGGTGATGGATTAAACCCAGATCTGTTGAATGGGTGTGAGTGTTTGATTGGTTCAGATGCTCCGTCCATCACCACCCCCTTTTGTACCGCTTTGTTCGCTATAAGTTGGCAGGGTAAGCTCAGACGTGAGTCCCTTGCTCACTTTGCCACTGGATTCAAGCAAGCCTGGCTGAAGACGGCTGGAATGCCAGAAAACGGTCCTAGGAAGCTTGTTTCCTGTCCAGGGAAGACGTGGCTCGGCGGTTCGGGCTGGACTGTTCCCATGAGGCAAAGGGTCAGACTGATTTGCATATGACCATGTCTGAACTGGGGTGGCAGAGTGGGCTAAAGAACGGTGATGGATTAAACCCAGATCTGTTGACTGGGGGTGAGTGTTTGATTGGTTCAGATGCTCCGTCCATCACCACCCCCTTTTGTACCGCTTTGTTCGCCATAAGTTGGCAGGTTATGCTCAGACGTGAGTCCCTTGCTCACTTTACCACTGGATTCATGCAAGGCTGGGTGAAGACGGCTGGAATGCCAGAAACCGGTCCTAGGAAGCTTGTTTCCGGTCCAGGGAAGACGTGGCTCGGCGGTTCGGGCTGGACTGTTCCCATGAGGCAAAGGGTCAGACTGATTTGCATATGACCATGTCTGAACTGGGGTGGCAGAGTGGGCTAAAGAACGGTGATGGATTAAACCCAGATCTGTTGACTGGGGGTGAGTGTTTGATTGGTTCAGATGCTCCGTCCATCACCACCCCCTTTTGTACCGCTTTGTTCGCCATAAGTTGGCAGGTTATGCTCAGACGTGAGTCCCTTGCTCACTTTACCACTGGATTCATGCAAGGCTGGGTGAAGACGGCTGGAATGCCAGAAACCGGTCCTAGGAAGCTTGTTTCCGGTCCATGGAAGACATGGCTTGGCGGTTCGGGCCGGACTGTTCCCATAAGGCACAGGATCAGACTGATTTGCATATGGCAATGTCTGAACTGGGGTGGTAGAGTGGGCTAAAGAACGGTGATGGATTAAACCCAGATCTGTTGAATGGGTGTGAGTGTTTGATTGGTTCAGATGCTCCGTCCATCACCACCCCCTTTTGTACCGCTTTGTACGCTATAAGTTGGCAGGGTAAGCTCAGACGTGAGGCTAGGGCTTAAAAGTATTCATGATTGTTTTTTATTGGCGAGGTTTCAGCTCAACCTCTTTCACTATATTTTGGCACACCCCCGTGGCTCTCATGGAGTTCAGTGCCTCATGCTCTGCGGCTGCGACGGTGAATCTCCTCAGGACATGCTACACTTCTTAATGTTTTGTACTTTTTATGCTGTTCCTAGAAAGTTATTTATTAGTCCCATTCTTAAAACACTGACCTTTAGGAGGGTGAGTCCAGCTTTTATTTTTCTACATCTCCTCTCTAGTGATACTGTTTTGTATACTCTTAACATTAGACTTAGGGAAAACTGTGATTAATTTTCTGTATTGTAATTCATGTATTTTTATCTCATGTTTAGATTACCTGGGATTTATTATATTTGCCAATCTGTAACCTGAAAGATGATTTATTGATGTCTGCATGACTTTTATGGTTTTACTTTTAAAGCTGCATAAGGTTTATTGATGACATGGTATACTTTTCTTTACTTGAATACATTTTCCAAACATGATTAACCCCATCTTAGTGATGTGCATTTAGGGATGAGTGTATTTGGTATATGTTTTGCACAATCCTTGACAAAAGGCAGTGGTGCAATGTTCAAGGTGGACTGTTACTTTATTCTACTATGGTGTTCATTAAAGTGCTGTGTCTTCACTTTTTTTTCATAAATTAGAGCCTGGTTGAGGTGTTTGTGATAGATACAAGGATCTTGTACCAGATCAAACATGCATAAATGAACAACACCTAAACTTGGTTTTTTTTAATCTTTTTTCAACATGGTCATCTCTAATCTGATGGTGTCCTGTCTACAGCTGTGCTGTGAGCCCACTAATGTTCTGAGCTTGTGAGCCATCTAGGCAGGGTTTAGGATTAGTATGTGGGAAACACTTTGATGATTTAAAATATCCTGTGTTACCATGGTCTTTTAGATGGACATTACTTTTTTAATATCGTAATAAAATTTTGCAATTTAATTTGTATACTCATGCCCTAAGGTACCTAATAACTCAGGTCCACCACGCCCACTTTTCTCATCTATAATTTTATTGAAATATTGCAGTGATATTATCAATGATGTCATAGAAGACGTCAGGACTGATGTAATATGAGAGGTAATTAGCAGTGCATGGCGAAGGCGCATGTTATAGTTACCTTAGGGCATGTGCGAGATAAGTGTATCTATAACTGTTGGATTTCTATGGTTTTGTGTTTGTAAAATCTGACCTCACTATAACGTCCCTGTAACCTATGGTTTTTTAGTGAATTTCAAAGGCTGTTTTGAACTTTTTTTCCTAACTATAATGTCCCCATAACCTTTGTTTTTTCCCCAATAAATTTCTAGGGCTATTTAATGTTAAGGGCCTGATTTTGAGGCAGTTAGGAAATCTTCCCGATCTAATCGGTATGTAAATGGTTTCTAACAACTCGGATCGGGAGAGTCAGTCCGACGGAGTATGATGCATCCAGATGCTTCCAGCTATTATGTGGTTGGACTCCCATTGACTTGTATGGAAGCCTATGTTCCTAACCGCATTGTAATCTGGTCCTCAGTCAGCAAGACACGTTCCTGATCCGATCTGGAAAGAGCAAGTGCCATTAGGAGACCTTCCTAATCGCATTGTAATCGGGTCTTAGGTGGGAATAATTTCCTACCCACATTGGAATCAGGCCCTAAGTAATTATTCATCACCTTAAATTAATTCAACCCCTGCTGCGAGCGGCCACTGACCGGGCCCAGGGGAATGGGGTCCTGGGGCCGAAATTGGCCCAGGGCGGCTGGCTGGGTGGACCCCCTCCCCCTTTGAATATCCCTGGAACTTACATCATCTCAGGGAGGGGGGCTGCATGCCCCCTACCCTTTCCAGATGCAGCTGGGCCCCAGGCAATGAGGTCCCTGGGGCCAAACTCAGTCCAAGGATGGGGCTGCGAACCCTCTTCCTCCTTCAGATTTGCAGCTAGGGATGGTGTCTCTTGGACTACAATCAGCCCATGGAGGGGAGCCACATGCCCCCTCCTCATAAACATGTTGGTGGGCCCCGGGGAATTGGGTCTCCAGGACCATAAGTGATGCAGGGAGTGGGACCGCGGGCCCCCCTCCCCTTCAAATTTGTGGCTGGGCCCCATGGAATGTGTTTAGTGGGGATAAAATCAGCCCTGGTAGGGGAGACCACACCCCTCTCCTCCTTAAAAATGTTGCTGGAGGGCCCCCAGAGCCAAAAACGGCCCAGGGAGGGGTCCCTATGCCCCTCTCCCCTTAAAAATGTGCTAGGCCCTGGGGAATGAGATCTCCAGGGCGAAACATGGCTTGGGAGAAGGGCCACATGCCGTTCTCCACCACAAAAATATGCTGGGCATCTTCTGAAGCAGAAGTAGCAAGTGCATGATATGTGGAAATTATCATGATAGTGCAATACTGTCTAACAACTCAAGAGTCAGCGGTGGCCGGCGCTGGTAAGCAGAGTGGGGTGGGGTGGGATGAGGGAAGTTGACAGACGCCAGAATAGGAAAAATTAAATAAATAAATAAAACATGTTACGTCGTCTGTCGACTTCCCTCCCACCCCGCTCCACCGTCCCACCATGCTTACCAACACCGGCCACGACTTTCAAGGCTGCTTACAATACTTACAATTTAGTATTTAGAATATTTGCTCCTTTTTCTGCAGAACCAAAAAACATGTGTGGAACATACTGGGAACAATTCTTCGCCTGTCATCTGCACACGGTTATAATGGATCACCCTCATAAACACTGGTTGTTATTTGCGGTGTATATCTATTCTCCGCCCCAAATTCAGCATTATGGCAGAGTCATCGGGTGTCCAATAACGTGCTATATGCCAGCCTTATCCAAGGCAACCTCTGGTCTGGATAGCAGTGTCTAGAGATTTGAAAGACACCTCCAAAGGGAAGGTGAAGAAAATAGTAAAGAAAGGAAAAATTGTAGATCTAACTAAAAAACAATATCTCTCCAAAATTGGAAACTTTAATATAAAAGGAGATGTATTGTTGATTAAAATTGGTTGGATATGATGGACAATCAAGTAACTAGATCGCCCTATATCTCTCAGTGAACGGTCGACATGTTTCAGCTCTCTCTGGCCCAGCCGGGTCTGTAGAGCATTCGTCAGGACAAATACGACAAAAATTAAGTACTCACACAACTTGTGTAGTTTTCGATAGGGTGTGTGCACATAGTCGACACTCGATTGAAACGTTATTTAGGTTCCTAAAGACAGAAAACACAAAAACACAGGGAAACTATCATCTCTAATGTTATGTGTTTGGAGCTTTCATAATATAGCAAGTTCTATTCTCTATATTAAGAGTTACAAAACATAGTCATGCACCTAATTGTGAGCATTTACAACAGGAAGAAGAAGAATAAGTAACAGTGGGGACATGTTGGGTCTCTACTTTCGCAGTTATGATATATTTAAAGGCTCGCTTCAATATTGAGCGTCAGACTTACATTAGGTTGGTGAAATTCTGTACGGTATTCATAGATGTAACAGACATTAGGTACAGCGTGTACCACTGATGTAAAGAACAATATGTGTACATTATTAAATGGGTATGCCAAATTCACATCTCATAGCAGATTGTGACAACCTCAGGTTAAGTTCGAAAATCACACGATAAGTTACAGAAATACCCTCACGATAAATTAAGGAGAAAATATTAAAGAGAAAATATTTCTTCACGGTAAATTTAGGAAAACAGCTTCAAAATCAACTGTGGAAATGATAATTACTTTGAACACATGCGTTGTAAGCGATTGGAATATGATGACACATAGAATTTTGCTATTTTATATCGTTAATGCATATGGAAAGAACGAATAATATTAACATTCTAGGAATCCATTAGTGGTATGTCATTATTCGAGCACAATTCTCAATTATCAGGCTCATTTCGTATACGAAGTCATTGTGTTTAGCCATATTACCGAGATTGGCGTTTTCAACTTAAAACAATTACCTTAACAAGGATACTCGCTATCTTCCTCAGGGTGCGTGGGAAGGCAGTGCAACCCGAGCTGTAACAGGTAACAAAACATTCCAGAGCATGAATTCCTTTGAAAAGCTCTGCCATAAATTGTGATCACCAGAGCCGGGTACACTGAACAACCTATGCTGGGATGAGATAAAAGCACAAATAGTGCAAGAAGTACCTACATCTTGGGGTGCGTATTTGAGGAAATCAACGGTGGAGCTAGAGACCCAAATAGTATGGGAGAGCAAGGCAGAAAAGTCAACAGTTAATAAAGTCGGTAATCTGTCCGCCAAGAAGAAATCGCTCCTGGAAGACAAAATCATCTTGTCCAAATGACGCCATGCATGGACAGTAATACATTCCTGTACTCATACAAAACCCCAAGCCTACATAGCAGCCCATTTCAGCTCGGAGATAAAAAAAGAGCTTTATTCACTATCGGCTGGGAATCCATCACTCGAAGGACTTAATGCCATCCTGGAAACGTAATCATCAAGTTGAGAATTGTCGCCTATGTTGTTATTCCGACAAAACGCTACTACATTTGCTGTGTGTGTGCCCAGCCACAAAGGAACTAAGGAAATCCTCTTTAAAATTGATGTTTAACAAGCTAAATATTCGTACATGCTGACAAGCTGTGATTAGATGGATGGAGGGCTCATCAATCATTCTGTCTTGGCGAGGTGTAAAATATTTTGCCCAAATTAGGAAATTACTCCGACAAGCAGATCAAGCAAATATGAACACTGGTTGGGAAAAAAAAAAGCACGATTATAGGTCGTCCGAACATTACAGGTGATAAAGCACTAGGCACTTTGAAGCCATTTTAACTGTATGGTTGTTTTATATTGGAAGCCTTTTTATCCACCAGCGCTAGCAGCTCATCCCCAAATATGAGTCAATTGCAGTTTGTGATAATGACTTTTGAAATGTGATAGTGGAATACAAAAAGAAATTTTTTGACCTTAGTCAAACCACCTTGTATTTAAAATGTTATTTTATTATGTACCAATGATTCCTTTTTATGTGATACCATGGTTTTTATTGTGAAATTTGTTTTATGCAATTTTGTAATGATTTTAAAAAATCACGCAATAAACTACTACTCACTCACCATTATAATGGATATTGTGGTTTAGGTCTTTTAAAGCATATTTAGGTGCCATTGACGGTCAGAGATTCAGACCTGAAAGAAAAAAAAATCTAATGTACTATCTTCTAGGGGTTGAAGGACAACATTATTTTGACCATTTGCCACCATATGACCCACCTGAGGGTGAAGATCCTGTTGAATTTGATGTAGCTTAAGCTCAACTGGACAAGTACTTTTCTAAAATGAAAAATATTGTAGTACACAGGTACAAATTCTGTACTAGAGTGCAGAAACCTTCAGAGAGTATTCATACTTTCATCTCTGCACTGAAGGTTCTTGCCGCCAAGTGTGAATTTGAGAATTTCACTCACAAATAATAAGAGATCAGCTTGTAGCCAAATGTCATTGTAAAAAATTCAAGAAAGGTGATTAACCTGTTAGGATCCTTCTCTAGACTAACCCTGGGCGAAGCACTACACTCCGCTCGCGGAGTTTGCGAAGTTTTTGCAACTTCGCACTACGCGAGCGGCACGTAGCACAGTGCGAACATGCGTAGTGCAGCGTAGCGTAGTGCAGCGCTCATTTTTTGCTTTTTCGCGGTCCTGAACGTCATGTTCGCGACCGCGAGCAAGCAAAATGACATCCCGGCGAGATTCTCAACGCGAGGAGGTCAGGTTTCTCATTGTGAGTGGTTGCGCATGCTCGCGACCGCTCTCAATGAGAAACTACCTGTTCGCGTTGAGAAAGATGCCACTCGAGTAATAATCTCCTCGAGCAGCAGAAAACTACAGCTCGCACTGTGCAAGATGCCGTTTTCAATGCTTGCACAGTGCCGGATGCTTGTTCGCACTGTGCAATCATTGAAAACGCATCTTGCACAGTGCGAACATGCTACTACGCAGCTCGCGTAGTGCTACGTGAAGTTCGCGTAGTGCGAAGTGCACTTCGCGTAGCTTCGCGTAGCGCTACTCCGCGAACTACGCCCACCCTTACTCTAGACAAGGAAGTTGGTATTGCCAAAAGCATCGAGAGTTCTATGGAGGATGCCAAACAATTAGAAACTGCTTTGACTAATAAAACTGTTTCTAATGCTGTTTCTAGTAAATCCCCTGGTACTAAGAGTGATGATGTAAGGAAACAAAATGTGTTCAGAGGTGGAAGAAATTTCGTGCAAAATAAACCTTATAGTCAGAAAATGTGTTGTTTCAGGTGTGGCTCACCTTTACATGTTTCATCTTTTAATTGACCTGCTATTAACCAACAATGTGGTCAGTGCAGTACACTGGGACATTATGCAAGAGTCTGTAGAGGAGCTAAAAGGAAAAGTGTCAGGTGTGTTCTGAATGAGTTTGAAAGTGATGATGATGATGATGATGTTACCAATCCCGAATACATTGTAGTGGTCAAAGATAGTGAGAAACAAAAGACATCTTTTTTTGTTGATCCTGAGGTTGAAGTCACTATTGAAACAACGGAGCATGCATTACCATTTTGTTACAAGAAAAATACTTTACGTTTTGGGAAAACAAAATTTAATTACCACCTGATGTCTTTTCTGTGGCCTTTGAAAGTAGCACAATTGAGTTATTAGGTTATTTCTGGGTCACTATCAGTGTGTTGGTGGAGGTCATCAAAGGCAAAGTTTATGTGGCAAAGAAAGGTATCAATGTTCTTGGTTTACTACATCAAGCTGAGTTTGATTTAACTATTAAACCAGGTTTAGATAAACCTGTTTTCCTTGATAAAAAGCCACTGCAAAATCAATCCAGAAAGGATATCAATTCTTTGTCTAGTACTGACTTAACAAACAAATGGGAGCATAAGTTTGAAAAAGTTTTTCAAGATTGTCTAGGCAAAGTTACTGGTTTTCAACACCTCATCGGGGTGAAAGAAAATATTACCCCTGTCAAGTATAAGTTGCACAATGTTCTCCTGAGCATTAGGGCCGACTTATCTCCACATTTAAAACGTAGTTGTGATCAGGGCATAATTGGAAAAGTGGATGCAACTCTCTGGCTTTCGCCCATAGTTCTTGCTAAAAAGAGGTCTGGGGACTTGAGGATGTGTTTCGACCTAAGGAATGTGAATAATGCAATCTGAGTTGACAGTTTTCCTCTTCCATGCATTGAGGATTTGATTGCAAAAGTGGGATTCTCCTGTTGGTTCACGAAATTGGACCTCAAGAATGCCCATCATCAAGTAGAGTTAGATCCCCAGTCTTGCCATCCCATGGCTTGTGTTATTCCAGATGGCGTTTTTCAATTTTGCCACCTACCTTTTAATTTGGCTGTGGTGGCTGCCGTTTTTCAAAGGCTCATGACTGAAATGTTCCATGACAATCCTCATGTTGTGGTATTTCAATCTAATATATTTTCATATTTTCCAAAACAGAAGCTGAAAATGAGCTAGCTATTGATAACGTTTTTAGTATCTTAGAAAACAGAGGTGTAACTTTACAAAGAAACAAGTGTACTTTTAAAGTGCGTGAGATAGAGTACTTCAGCCATATTATTCAGAACATAATATAAAACACAGACCAGGTTTAGTTAAAAGCACCACAAAATAGAGAACATCTCATGTCTTTCCTTGGTTTGTGTGAGTGTTACGCCAAGTTCATGAAAGATTTTGCAAAGATGACTGAATGTTTCATAGCTCTACTGAAAAAAGGGGCAACTTTTCTTTGGTCACAAGAAAGCGAAAAGAGTTTTCAAACTATCAAGGATCACATCATTAAAGTTCCTGCTTCGCAAGCATTTTTGGTGGGGAGACAAACTGTTGTCACTGTTGATGATCGAGAATATGGTTTGGGGGCTGTACTTCACAGTATGAGGAGAGAAAAGAAAAGAGCATACAGTGGGTTTTACTTTGAGGACACTGCATCCTGTTGAACAGAAGTATTCCGTTATAGAAAAAGAACTGATAGCTTGTGTTTGGCGTATTGAAAAGTTTAAACAGTACTTGTGGGGCAGATCCTTTGTACTAAAGACCAATCATCGTCCCCTTGTTGACATTCTCTCTGGTAAAAAAATAAAAAGCACCTCTTCTCGTTTGGCTAGGTTGTCTGTTAAACTTTTGGAATACCCTTTCAAAGTAGAGTATATCCCAGGTGGAAAAAACTGTAGGTCAAATTCTCTTTCTAGACTTCCTATTGCAGATACAGACAAACAGAATTGGGAGGTAGAAATTGAGGAATGCTTTGTAGCCTGCATTAGTCAATCAATCAGAGTACTTGTAGATCGCGCTACTTACCTGTGAGGGTCTCAAGGCGCTGAGGGGGGTGTTGCTACTGCTTGAAGAACCAGGTCTTGAGGAGTCTTCTGAAGGTGAGTAGGTCTTGGGTCTGCCGTATGTGGGTAGGGAGGGTGTTCCAGGTCTTGGCAGCGAGGTAGGAGAAGGATCTGCCACCGGAGGTCGTTCGTTGGATGCGGGGAACTGCGGCGAGGGCGAGTCTGGTGGAGCGGAGCTGGCGGGTGAGGGTGTAGAAGCTGAGTCTTCTGTTAAGGTAGGCTGATCCGGCGTTATGGAGTGCTTTGTGTGCATGGGTGAGGAACTTGAAGGTGATCCTCTTGTCGACGGGGGGCAGTGTAGGTCTCTCAGGTGGAGGGTGATGTGGCTGCGGCGGGGAACATTGACGATCAGTCGGGCGGAGGCGTTTTGGATGCGTTGTAGTCGTCGTAGGTGTTTGGATGGAATTCCTGCATAGAGTGCGTTGCCGTAGTCCAGTCTGCTACTGACGAGGGCCTGTGTCACCATTCTTCATGTTTCGGTCGAGATCTACTTGTAGATCCTGCGAAGCATGCGGAGGGTGTTGTAGCAGGAGGAGGAGACGGCGTTGACCTGCTTTACCATGGAGATGGAGGAGTCGAGAATGAATCCTAGGTTGCGTGCATGGTCGGTGGGTGTTGGTGCTGTTCCGAGTGAGGTCGGCCACCAGGAATCATCCCAGGGTGAGGGGCTGGGTCCGAGGATGAGTAGCTCCGTCTTGTCCGAGTTCAGCTTCGGACGGTTGCTCCTCATCCAGTCGGCGACGGCATACATTCCCTCGTGGAGGTTGGTTTTGGCCGTATGTGGGTCCTTGGTGAGGGAGAGGATGAGCTGGGTGTCATGAACGTAGGAGATTATGTTGAGGTCGTGATGGTGGGCCACTTGTGCGAGGGGGGCCATGTAGATGTTGAACAGCGTCGGGCTGAGGGATGAGCCCTGGGGGATGCCGCAGATGATGTCGGTGGCTTCGGATCAGAAGGGTGAGATACGGACGCTCTGGTTTCTGCCGAAGAGGAAGTACGTGGTCCAGTCAAGGGCCCTCTCTTGGATTCCGGCTTCTAGGAGGCGTGTCTTTAGGGTGTAATTGCAGACCATGTTGAAGGCAGCCAACAGGCCCAGGAGGATGAGGGCTGAGGTTTAGCCGGTATCTAGTTGCCGCCGGATGTCGTCTGTGGCAGCGATGAGGGCTGTCTCGGTGCTGTGGTTTCGTCTGAATCCGGACTGGGACGGGTCCAAGATGTGGTCTTCCAGGTGGGGGACCAATTGTCTGTTGATGATTTTCTCAATGACCTTTGCGGAAATGGGAGCAGGGAGATAGGCCGGAAGTTCTTGAGGTCCTTGGGGTCTGCCGGGATTCTTGAGGAGGGCTTTGGATTGCGGCGTGCTTCCAGCTTTAAGGCTATGTCGCTGTTTCGAAGGAGATGTTGGTGACCTTCCGTAGTTGGGGTGCGATGGCTGCGTCTGCTTTGTTGAATACGTGGTGTGGGCACGGGTCTGACTGAGATCCTGAGTGGATGGAGTTCATGATCTCGCGTGTCTCGTCGTCGTTGACGTTGGACCAGGAGGTCACACTGATGGCGCTGGTGGTGTTCACAGGGGAGGTGGAGTCTGGTGTAGTCAGGGCGGTTATGGTGTTGAAGCTGTCGTGGATGAGTGCGATCTTGTGGTGGAAGAAGATGGCTAGTCAGACGCACAGTTCTTGTGAGGGCGGGATGTCGTTGGCGCTGGGGTTGTAGAGTTCCTTTATGATGCTGAAGAGCTCTTTGCTGTCGTGTGCATTGTTGTCCAAGCGGTGTTTGAAGCAGGATCTCTTGGCTAATCTGATGAGGTGGTGATGTCTGCCGGTGGCGTCCTTGTGGGCTTTGTGGTTGTCCGGTATGCGTTCATGGAGCCATATTTTCTCCAGTTTCCGGCATGCGCGTTTGAAGGTCTGGAGCTCGTCGGTGAACCAGGTGGCTCTCTTGCTGGCGTGGCTGTTGGAGGGTTTCTTGAGCGGGCGAGGGTGTTGGCGCAGTCATTGATCCACTGTCTGAAGTCACGGGTTGCGGCGTCTGGGTTGGTGGGGTCGGTGGGTGTGTTCTGGGCGAGGGTGGTGATCAGCCGTTCTTCGGTGACTCTGCTCCAGCAGCGGCGAGGCAGCTGTTGGGTGCGGTGGTGCGTGGTTGGTTTCTTGAAGGTGAAATGAATGCAACGGTGGTCGGTCCAGTGGAGTTAGGTGGTGTGGTTGAAGGCGACATGGGTGCCTGTGGAGAAGAATGGGTCCAGCGTGTGGCCGGCGACATGGGTGGGTGCGGTGACGAGTTGTCTGAGGTCGACGTTGGCAAGGTTGTCGATCAGGGTGGCGGAGTTGGTGTCATTGTTGTTCTCGAGGTGGAAATTAAGGACCCCGAGGAGGATGTAGTCCGTGGAGGCGAGTGCATGGGTGCAGGCGAGGTTGGCGATGGAGTCGCTGAACTGAGCCTGTGGTCCGGGGGGTTTGTAGATGAGTGTTCCTCTGAAGGTGGTGTTGGGGTCGGTGTGGATCCGGAAGTGCAGGTGTTCGGCGGTGTTGAGGGTGTCGTCTGCGTGGATGGCAACCTTGAGGGTGGACTTGTAGACGATGGCTATTCCTCCTCCGGTTCCGTTGGCGCGATCCCTGAGGGTGATCTTGTAGCCGTCCAGGATGGCTATGGCAGTGTTGGGCACCGAGGAGTTGTTCCACCAGGTCTCGGTCAGGAAGGCCACATCTGGGGTGGAGGTGTCGAGCTGATCCCAGAGGTCGACGGCATGTTTGCATGCGGAGCGGGTGTTGAGGAGTATGCAGTGGAGTTGGTTGGGTCCAGTCCTTAGAGGTTTGGTGGTTCTGTTGCAGGTGAAGCTGCAGGTGCGGCAGTAGAAGGGTCCGTGGGTCCGTTTCGGGGTGGCCTGGATGCAGGTGTGGTTTCGGCCGGCATTGAGAGCGTGGACGCTGCAGGCGTTGTAGTGGAGTCTGGTGTGGTGGCGTTCGCGGGGTCCAGGGGCTCTGGCGCTGGGTCCAGACGGGCTTGCCTTAGGCGAGCCTTCGGCGCGCCAGCGGCACACCTGCTGCACGGCCGTGCAGTTGCCGCCATCTTAAGTGGAGCTGGGAGGGAGGAGCAGCTGGGAGGCGGGAGGCAGGGACTCGCGAATGGGCACGGTGGGGCGGGGCAGCAGCGGTAGGAAAAGAGTGCACAGACACTTCACACTTCACAGAGAGTGATTGGGTAGCTGAGGTGGACAAGGATGTAGTCTTCAATGAAGTTTTATCTCTGATTAGGAAAGGTTGGCCTAGGGAGTGTATTTCACCAGAATTCCAAATTTATTGGAAAGTCTGTGATGAGTTATCTGTTTAGGGTGGCAAAGTAGTTAGAGGTGACAAATTGGTTCCTCCAGAGTGTTACCGACAAATGATAATCTTGGCTGCGCATCTGGTTCATCTAGGGGTGACAATCACAAAAAGAAAGGTTAGAGCTGATATTTTGTTGCCAAAATTGATTTTCAAATTGATGAATCAGTCAAACAGTGTGTGAGATGCAACACTAGTGACAAAGTCTTGGTTCTGGAGGGTGTGGTTGAATCGCCTGTGTCTCCACCTGGAAGACCCTGGCTGAGATTAGGGATGGATTGACTTGGTCCTTACCACATTCTACCTTCTAATAAGAGATATTTTCTGGTGCTTGTGGATCCTCTTTCTAGGTGGGTTGAAGTCGAGCCTATCAGCGTTCTAAATTCCAAGAGTGCTGATAATTGTTTAAATAAAATCTTTCTCAGAGAAGGTTAGCCTGAAGAGATTCTGACAGATAATGGCATCCAAGTTGTTTTGCAAGAAATTAATTTGTATTTACGAAATCGTGGCATTAAGCATATAAGAACTCCGCTTTATCACCCTCAAAGCAATGGCAAAGCAGAGCGATTTAATAGTAATAATGATAGTAATTGTTGTGGAAGGTGTACAGGCAGCTTTTAGGACTAACACCCAGATTCTTGAAACCCATTTTCTGCGAATTCTAAATTGCGAGAAATACCGAATCGCAATTTAGAAATCGCAGAATGGGATTCATGAAAATCTGGAATTAAAAAATGCGAATCGCAATCGGCCGCAAATGCCGATTGCGATTTTCCCTAAATCGCAGAAAAATTGCAAAATCAGTCATTTTCCATGTAGAAATTGCGATCTCGCTATTACCGAAATCGCAAATTGCGATTTCGCTAATAGCGAGATCGCAAAAACGGGAAGTCGCATTTCGAGCACAGTGATGACATCACAACCAGGAAGCAGGCAGTTCCCTCCCTCATACTGCATACAGAGCCTGATTTGGAAGCAGCACTGGCCAGAGCTACACTCCAGACCACCTCCAGCTTGAAATCAGGAGACACCCCACTGCAGAAATGTCACAGGAAGCAGCAGGGAGCAGTTCCACAGGGAGAAAGCGCAAAATGTAATTTTCGGAACAAGAGCACGAATACCTCATTGAGGGAGTCAGTAAAGACCACAACCGACTCTTTGGGAAGGATTCAAGGAGGGTGCCAGAGGCGGACAAACGTCGCATTTGGTTGCGCATCCGCGCCAATGTCAATTCTGTGGGAGTGACCCAGCGCTCCATTGACGACTTAAAGAAGAGGTGGTACGACCTCAGAGGGCGTGCCAAGGAGAGGATTGCTGAGAGGCTGGGTGAGCGTGTCGCAACAGGAGGATGAGAGCCCACAGTCCCACCCAACACCCCATTGGAGGACCGTGTTGAGGACACCTTGCAACCTGAGGCATGCGTGGGAGTAACCCGGCTGGACTCCTCCCGACCCACCCAAGAATCCCAAGGTAAGTGCCATGCGACTGCGACCCTGTCCCCTAACAATGGCCATGACCCCAGAGCTACCCATTAGAAACCCCAGTCATGCAGGTCATGCACTCCAGAAAAGCCATATTGCATTGTGGGACATGTAGTCTGACCACAATTTACATTCAGCCCCATACAGCCAGACATGCCCTGTTTGAGTCAATCCAACAGCCAGTCAAGGAATGCCAGCCTGCATGCATGTAGCAACCTTCCATGTGCAAGATACATGTCATTAATCTACGTCCACTTTACATCACAGGTGGCGCAGAAGATCCCAGCACTGACAGTGAGGGGCTGCAAATTGATGAGAATCCTGAGGATTCTGAGGGGTCCGTTCTTCCATCCCCTCAAGCACGACCATCAGGGCAAGCACCAGCACCAGCAGCATTAGCACCACTTGCAACCTCAGAGACAACAGGCGCACCACAACCGGCCACTGTGACACCCATGCCAGTGCCATTGGCAACACCAGCTGCAGCCAGGACAACAACACAATGCAAAGACACTGTGACAACACAGTCCAGCGGACTGGTCAGGGAGCAGCGCAAAACTACACCAGGCGCCGGCAGGAGGGGGGTGAATGTGCGTGTACCTGGTCTCTCAATAGAGTGCCGTATGCTGCGCATTCACCAAAAGCAGGCACGACATCTTGCAGCCATTCACCTGCCGCTGCACAAGACAGCGAGGAATGTGGGCCAACTGTCTGACAGGATGGAGAGAATGACCACTGCAGTGGAGGCAAACACAGAGGCCATGTTGACACAGCAGGACGTCAACCGGCACCACCACCGCCAGCTGCTGACACGCCTCTCAGCGTACACGGGCTCTAACCATATAATCGGCAACGCCACATCACAACTGTCCCGAAGATCTTTTGCCATGCAGATCCAAATGGTCCAATGCTGCCAGGATGTCGCAAGGGCACTGGAGCAGGTCACCACTGCAGTGCAGGGTCTGCAGGCAACTGGCCACAGCCAGGTAGGTGGGGGGGGATGACGCTAGTGAGGAAAACTCTAGCCACAGCAGCCTTTCGTTGCCACTGGTGACAGTTCCCCGCCGCAGCACCAGGCCCACTGCTGCCTCACGGGCAAATGCGGAGGAAGATTTGGAGAGGCGACTCGGAGCGTCGGGCCGGAGGCGCCATTGACAATTTGTGCTCACCATGCAGGGCCATGCTGATGAGACAAGCATGCCCTAAAAAAATTAAAAGGAGATGTATGACTCAATACACCTCTAATCTATCTGTTGTAAATAATGCAATATTATTGTGAATACAACAATAATATTTATTCAGTACCAGTACATCAGACTCATGTCATTATTTCAATTGTCATGCATGAGTGAAGTGTTGGGTGAGGGGAGTGGGTGCACTAGAAACAGTTATTTGTGATTTGGTTGCGGCGTCTGTGTCCTTCAGCTGGATTTTCCCCGCGTGCATGATGCGCATGTGCAGGTGGGCGGTTGTCCCCTTCCGACTCACTGCCAGATACCTCAACAGGTATCCTGTGCTTGGTAGCAATGTTGTGGAGTATTGCACACACGGCCACGATGCGGCAGCAGACCTCAGGCTCGTATTTGAGGGCCCCACCAGTCTTGTGCAGTATGCGGAAGCGGCTCTTCAAAAGCCCAAATGTCCTCTCAATGCAATTCCTAGTGCGGATGTGTGCAGCATTGTAACGCCGTTGCTGTGGTGTTGCAGGGTTGAGGTAAGGGGTGAGGAGGTACTCACAGAGACAGTAGGCGCTGTCACCTGAATGAAAGGAGCACAGGGTGAGTGCCTGTTCTGCGCAGCTACATGGTCACAGTGTACTATTTGGGGGCATGTGTACTTACCTAGTTACCTAGTAGGTGTCCTTCGCCAAAGTCTCCCCTGGCCAGTCATGTGTGCCGGAATATGAAGGAGTCATGTGTGCTCCCCGGGTATTGTGCCACTATGTCCGTGATGAAAGCCTTAGCGTTGCACATCATCTGGATATTGAGGGAGTGGTAGGACTTGCGGTTGCGGTACATGTATTCCGTTGGTGCTGGGGGGCAGATGTGGATGTGGGTACAGTCAATGCATCCGATTACATGTGGGAATTGCGCAACGTTGTAGAACTCTACCTTGGTCTCATTCAAGTCCTGTTGGGTGGTCGGGAATGAGATGTAGTGGTGTAGCCGGGTCAGCATTGCCTCCAGGAAACTCCTTAGGCAGTGGGACATGGTGCTCTGGGATATCACCCCTGCAACAGCGACTATCCCCTGGAAGCTTCCAGAGGCCAGTAGGTGCAGGCTGCACAAGACCTGGATATGGGTGGGCACGGCATTGGTCCTCTTTTTTGGGTGCTGCATCAGGGCGTCTAGGTCCCGGATCAGCTTGATGATCATTGCCCCATTCAGGCGGTACTTAGAGTAAATTTGCTCCGCAGTTTGGCCCAGAAGGGTGACCCGCAGGCGGAATATTCGCTCCTGGATCCTGCGTCTGTTCCGTGCTGCAGCCTGGAGCCTTCGCCGCCTGACCACCATGTAGAGTCCTGGCATTGTGAGAGTCCTCATGCTCCTACAGTGTTTCCTTAAGTGTGTTTGTTCAGGACTGCTCCTGTGGCTCGTTAGGATTTTTTTTATTTTTTTTTATTTTCCTTAATGGATACCACCTGCTTTTGGTTCTCCTTAAACAGCGCGTCGCAAATAGCGATTTTCAGCTTTTTCACTAATTGCGAGTTGTCATGAATTGCGTTAGCGATTATTTAGCGAGATCGCAAAACAAATTGCAGAATCCATTGATTCTCGCTATTTCCGAATCGCTACAGGGGTTCCTCCTAGATTCTGCAATTTATTTTGCGATTTCGCTATTTTATTTTTGCGAATTCCCAATTTCTGTGGTTTTCACATCATGAATTGCTTTTCTGTTAATTGCGATCGCAATAGCTAATTCGCAGCTTTTGCAATCGCAATTTTGCTTCATGAATCTGGCTGTAAGTCTTGTGCTTCTCAAGCTTTAAAGGATTTAGTTTGTTTTACCGCACCTCACCTCATATTGTCACTAATTGTAGTCCTTTTGAATTTATGAGGGGTAGAAGAGCTTCTACTCAAGTTTACCCATTTTGGATTGTCAAGACTTTTCATCAAGGTTGTGATATACAGTGTGCTTGGGAGACAGCTAATAAAAAGTCTGTTGAAGCTGTATCAAAGAAATGTGGGTCTACTGGTAGAGGAGAAAATCATAGACTTAACGTTGGGGACTGGGTCAGAATAAAAAATCCAATCTCAGTTAGAAATGGTCTTTCCAAGTTCTTGGAATTTCAACAAATTGTGGAAGTACACAAGAATGTAATGACATTTTCCAATGGGAACTCGTGGAATACCTCTCGTGTTGCAAAGGATACATCCAGAGTGAATAATGCAAACAAGGGTGTTTTCTGGGGAGATGATCTTCCTTCTGTTCCTTCTAGTTCCTTTTCCAGCTTAGATGGGCTAACAGGAAAAGCACTGGGGTTCATGTCAGACACAGTAAATTACATGTTTATTTTTGGTCGCTTTATTTCTATTGCACTATGTGTTTGCTAATATCCCCAATATTTTCTTTGCTATGTATTTTAGTTTTTGTGTTTTTCTTTTTCCTCTGAGGAGGAGTTTGTACTTTTAGAGTTGTTTTATTACAAAAGGGAGAGGTGTGGTGATGCTGTCAGAGCTTTGTGTGTGAGGTCACCTGGAATGTTGAAAGGTGCCTTTTACCATGAGTGTCCTTTCTGTGGCAGTTGCTGCTTGTGCCCTGGATGCTGCCAGTGTGGATAGCTCTCTTTACCTACCAATAAACTTGAAGATCATCTTCTTGCAGTTGAGTCGTTCATCTTCCCTCCAGAAACCCTATCCCAAACTATTCCTTCAGGAACCAGAACTGCTGTAATGTTCAAAAAGGACAAGTCTCTTTGTTCACGATGAGATGATGCATGTTGTTTCAGGATCAAGTTCACATGTTGTACTGCGGACCGTTCTGGGAGATAATATCCATTCAGAAGCAAGAAAAAGACAGTCACTCCAGAGGACTAGGAAAAGTAGACCAATTGCAACCCAGAGCTGTAGCCAGGGAGAAACAAAGTGAGTCTTTTTCGGTCAAAGGTAGATATCATATATTATTTCGCTGCAGTAAACAGAAGCTTGTGGTGACTCAGGTTCACTTTGATCCAGAGAGAAGATATCAAAATGATGAAGCCAGACGTTGTTGGATCTATCTTTGATAGCTCAGCGGGTTGTGTAGAACTGGGTTTTGATTCGTTTCGAGACATACTCACATAGATGTAGGTGTTCAATTTCAACAGGTACAAGTTCCATTCCATTGTTGGTAATTCCATTACTTCATATAGCTGAATCTTCAAACGTTATTAGTCTTTCTGTCCGAAGTTCCCGAGAGGAGGTAGGCGACTACCCAGAAGCCACTCGGCCAGCTGATTAGTAATGGCCACACAGTTTGGTTTGATCAGATCAGTGGAGATGGATCTCTTTTGTTTCTTAACAGCAAGAGGCAGAAGAAGTACTGTTCTTGTTCCTTAAACAGCCAGGACAGGTACTGTTGCTAAGTAGGATGGACCATTTTTTTTTCCAAAACGTTTTCTATGACCAGGTCTCCGATCAGAGTCTTACCGGAACAGCTTTCACTTCCCCAGTGGTGGTGTGTTTTACTTGGACGTTGCTTTGTAATGCCAGGAATTCATTGAGTTGTGGTAAAACAGCCAAATGATCATTGATGTCAAATCCTTTTTCATCCATCACTGTGCTGCCAAAATCCAAGTTGGGTACCCACATTCTCATCCCAAACAGGGCCTCATGTAGAGTATGGCCTCCTAGGGAACTTCTTGGCATGTTATTTACCCCATATAGGTGATTGCCTAATACCCTTTCTGTTAGGGATTGCTTTAAGTCCCAGTTTTTCCTCTCCACAATCGAATTTCCCTTGGAATGATATGGAGAGGAGTATCACGAGAAAACACCCAAACTTCCCATAGCTTCTTTGTAAGCCCGAGAGCTATACGCAGGGCCACGGTCAGAATGTAATGTGCCAATTGTGTATGTCCCTATAAAGATGTGCAAATCCTTTATAACAGTTTGCGCATCAGCCGAGCACTCGGGCCAAACCCACAGCAATCTAGAGCATGAATCCACTGCCACCAAGATGCACTTGTAAGCCCCGTCTGATTGTACGGGGCTGCAGTTGTCCAAATAGACAAATGCGAGTGGTCTGTCTGAAATCAGTAGTGGTGTTTGTGGTGGGTGTGCTACATTTGAACCCTTCATCTGCTGACAGATGTTGCACTTAAAGACAAAGCCCTTGGTCTGCTTGATAAAACCTGGACACAAACATATTAGTTTCAGTTGTGAAACCATTGCAGTAATACCTGCATGTGCTGAACCTAGACCCTCAAGTGCAACTAAAATTAAACCCAATCTGTGATCCATGTTTTGTATTACTTTATCCTCCACTCCTGCAATTTGAGCATATGGAATGTTTTGCACATCTAACTTGTAGAAGTACCGAAGTGAAAAGCCTTTTGGTAAGGCTAAGCTGGTATTATGTGTAGCGTGGACAGCTACCATTATCTGTCCATCTATTCTCGTTCTTGAACAAGTGATTGTAATGGCAGCAGTTCTCACTGTCGCCTTGGTGGGTTCATCAGCTAATGAATTCACTTCAACGTGCACGCCAACACGCTGATGACTCAACGTATGAATCACGTGAGCCCGTGGCAAGCCTTTTTTCAGCTCTGCCACTTGTGCCCAAAGCAACCTGTGCTTTCTCGTGCAACCTTTGGAATCTTTAAATCCATTCTGGCCTCAAAAGTGGTGATATTTGTTGTATAACTGGACAAAGTAAAATGAATCTCACACAATCAGTGTCAGGCATTCCCGATTCTTATTTTTTAGTGCCAGTATTAGGGCTTTTAGTTCTGCCATCCGAGCTGTGCAATCTAGAGACTGCGTCTGCATATTGCCACACCTGAACTAAACATTCTGCTTACGTCCCTTTACAATTGTACTCGTGGCGCTGTATTGCTGTTACTTCCTACGGCAAGCTGAGCAGAACTGCCAGTGTAAATCATGTATTCATACTGATCTAGAGGCATTATTTAGTTCTGAAGAGGATATTCTTGTTCATACTGTAGAAATGCTTGCGTGTTTAATGTAGAGTCAAATTTGTATTTCACATCTGCTGCAGTGAGAGAATTGGCCCATTGTATCCATCGCGGAAGCAATGCTTTTGCGTTTGGAATGCTCTTTTTTGTAACAGCCTCTAAGGTTGGTACTGGAGTCACAACAGAGTAGTGTTTACACGTGTGTGTAAGGGTATTCAGACAGACTATTGAGTTGGAAATGACGACTTACACAAATATCGAGTTGGAAATATCGTGACACAGAAATATTCTGTCCATCAGTTGTTGTTTTTCATTTGTCTCCCTGAGTGGGATGGGTCTGCACAGATGTAGGTCCCGTGCTCTCCATGCCACTGGAGTCAAGCTATCCTGGCTGAAGAGGGGTGAAACCCAGGAACAAGTCCTAGGATGCTTGTTTCCAGTCCAGGGAGGACCTGGCCTGGCAGTTCGGGCTGGACTGTTCCTATTGGCCACAGTGTCAAGACTAATTTGCATATGGCTGGATTCAAACTGGAATGGTATGGTGAGGAAAAAACTATGGATTTAAGACCATATATCTGCACTGGGGTGAATGTATGACATTGTTCTGCATTGTTTCCATCAGTTGTTGTTTTTGCATTTGTCACCCTGAGTGATATGGGTATGCTCAGACGTGGGTTCCGTGCTCTCCATGCCACTGGAGTCAAGCTATCCTGGCTGAAGAGCGGTGAAACCCCGAAACAGGTCAATAATATTGTTTGCAAAAATATAATTGTTTAAAATAACGATTTTTTAATTAGTGTTATGTGTGCGCAGGGCTCGGCCCTTAGCCCTCTCTTGTTCAACATCTACCTGGCCCCCCTCTTTACGCTAATTGCCAACTGGGGTGTCAAGGCAATCTCATATGCCGATGACACCCAGTTGGTATTTCCATACTCTGAGGTGACGCAGGACTCTTTCTCAAACTTTAAAGGCTGTCTCCAGGACATTGCTCACTGGATGAATACTAATAAATTAAAACTGAATGCCAATAAAACCGAAGTCATCTTCTTCGGCAAGGGTCCCACCCCCGCCCCAGATCTCTGGTGGCCTTTGGAGATGGGCCCCCCCCCTTCGCCCAGTCACTCGGCAAAAAACCTTGGAGTGAGATGGGATGATAAAATGTCCTTTACTTCCCATATCCAACAAGTGGCCGGATGCTGCTTGAGCAAGCTAAGAAACCTCCGAAAAATTCTTAGACTTCTACCGGAGAGCTGCAGAAAAATGGTCGTCCATGCAACTGTCACCTCACGGCTGGACTATGCCAATGGTCTATACCTGGGCCTCCCAAAATACCTGACCCACAAACTTCAGGTAGTTCAAAATGCGGCTGCGAGACTGTTACTGCGAATCCCTTTCAAGCAGTCAGTCTCTCCGCATCTTCGAACCCTGCACTGGCTGCCAGTGGCCAACCGTATAAAATTCAAAGCCCTGACGCTTGCGTTCAGAACTTTGCATGGCTCCTGCCCACCTTACCTAAAAAAACGCCTTCCAAGATACTCCCAAAGACGCGCACTACGGTCTAATGACCGTGTCCAATTGGTCGTCCCGCGAGCTAAAAAGGCCCGCCTTGGCGGTCGTACCTTTTCAGCAAACGTCTCCGCTCTGTGGAACTCCTTACCACAAGCAATCCAGCAGGCCCCATCCGAATCCTGCTTTAGGAAGATGCTAAAGACATGGCTCTTCACCCAGCCACGCTAGTTCTCCTATCTTTGCCCCAGGCTATCTGTGTTCTACTAGCGCCGGGACACCTCCTCGTGAGGTAGCTGTTCGCGCTGTATAAAATCCAGTATTATTATTATTATTATTATTATTATTTTAGTTTATATTCTAAATGTATGTATTGTATATTTTTGGTATAAGTATTATTTATGTTTATTAATATATGTGTTACATTTTTAGTAGTTATTAATTTATTTGAATTACGTTTTGTGTTTTGTGTTTTTTAGTTCAGTAGCGGGATGTGAGTTTATAGGGGAATAGGGTGGGAAGTAATTTAACTGTAATAAATTAATGATTATTTTTTCTTTATTAATATTTATTTAATTGAGATTTTATAGTGTTAATTGTGGGAAGTAATTACTTGTAATTAATTAATTATGAATTGGTTGTTAGTTAAAATTAACTAATTGATAATTAATTATGGTAATTGTGTAAATCAATTTAGGTGCAGGTTGTTGGGTTTATAGGGGTAAATGGTGGGAAGTAATTTATGTTTGATTAATTAATAATTAGTTGTTAATTTATATTAATTAATTGATAGAAAATAATTATGGAAATTGTGTAATTAATTTTAGGTGCGGGTTGTGGGATTTATAGGGGTAAAGAGTGGAAAGTAATTTATGTTTAATTGAGTAATAATAAGAATTTAATTTATATTAATTATTTGTAAATTAATTATGTAAATTGTCTCATTCATTTAAGTTGCGTGTTGTGGGGTTTATAGGGGTAAAGGATGGGAAGTAATTTATGTTTATTTGATTAATGATTAGTTATTAGTTCTTAATTATTACTGATTAATTAATTGAAAATTAAATATGCAAATTCTGTAATTAGTTTTCAGTGTGGGTAGTGGTGTTTATAGGGATAAAGGGTGGGAATTAATTTATGTTTAATTAATTAATAATTATTTGATCATTAATAATACTTAATTAATTGATATTTAATTAGGGCAGCTGTTTATTTCTTTTGTGTGTGGGTTTTACTTTTATTGGGGTAAAGGGTGGGGAGTAAATACATTTTACTTCATAATTAGTTGTTAAATACTATTACTTTTTTATTGAAAATATGTTTTCATTGAGTAATTAATTTTTTTACAGTTTTATTTTAGCTGTGGTCTGTGGGACTTATAGGAGAATAGTGTGGGAAATGTGTTAACTTTAATGAGTTTTAATTTGCTTTTAATTAATAAAATTTCTTTCCTTGGTAATTCATTATGTTAATTATGTAAGTACATTTTTGGTAAAAAGTTCAGATGTGGGTTGTGAATTGTGTGGTGGTTTAGGGTAGGAAGTAAAAAAAGCTAATTTATGTAAAAATTAATGTTTTTGTTCCTAAATCCTTTCTAATTAAAAATATTTATTTGTTTGAAAAGTATTTTTTATTTTATTTAATGTAATATTTGTAGGTATTTGTCATATGCATCAAACATTATAATATTGGCCGTCTGACGTCACAGTGGGCGTGTGCATCGGACGGCTGGGGGCCATCTGGTTTGCGCACGTGCGGAATTCATCCGCACAGCGGGGAAATGTGCGCTGCATCGAAGTGGTTAATTGTTACCCCTAAGCAATCCAACACTTTTCCTACTGTTGCACTGATTGGAGTGGGAATAGTATGTTTTATCCTGCCACTATCCAACACTTTCCCTACTGTTGCACTCACTGGAGTGGAAATAGTAATATTTACCCCTCCATTGTCCAACACTTTCCCTACTGTTACAATTATTGGAGTGGGACTAATAAATGTTATCCCTCCGCTATCGAACACTTTCCCTACTGTTGCTTTCATTGGAGTGGAAAGAGTCAATTTTACCCCTCCGCTATCCAACACTTTCCCTACTGTTGCTTTCATTGGAGTGGAAACAGTCATTTTTACCCCTCCGCTATCCAACACTTTGCCTACTGTTACACTTATTGGAGTGGGAATAGTAGTTTTTACCCCTCTGCTACTCAACACTTTCCCTATTGTTGCAATGACTAGAGGGAGATAGTAATTTTTACCCCCCCACTATCTAACACTTTCCCTACTGTTGCACTGACTGGAGTTGGAATAGTAATTTTAACCCCTCCGCTATCCAACACTTTCTCTACTGTTGCACTCATTGGAATGGCAATAGTAATTTTTACCCCTCTGTAATCCATCAATTTTCCTATTGTTGCACTGACTGGAGTGGGTATGGTAATTGTTACCCCTCCACTATCCAACACTTTCTCTACTGTTGCCTTCATTGGAGTGGAAATAGACATTTTTCCCAACTAGTACATTTTATCTCTCCGCTATCCAACATTTTCCCTACTGTTGCACTGACTGGAGTGGGAATAGTACATTTTACCCCTCCTCTATCAAACACTTTCCCTACTGTTGCACTCATTGGCGTGGGAATAGTAATTTTTACCCCACCGTAATCCATCAATTTCCCTACTGTTGCACTGACTGGAGTGGGTATGGTCATTTTTACCCGTCCACTATCCAACACTTTCTCTTCTGTTGCCTTCATTGGAGTGGAAATAGAAATGTTTACCAACTAGTACATTTAATCTCTCCACTATCCAACTCTTTCCCTAGTGTTGCACTCACTGGAGTGGGCATAGGAATTTGTTCCCCTCCTCTATTCAACACTTTCCCATTGTTTCACTCACTGGAGTGGAAATAGTAATTTTTACCCCTCCGCTATCTAACACTTTCCCTACTGTTGCACTGACTGGAGTGGGAATAGTACATTTTACCCCTCCTCTATCAAACACTTTCCCTACTGTTGCACTCACTGGAGTGGGAATAGTAATGTGTTCCCCTCCTCTATCCAACACTTTCCCTTTATTGCACTCACTGGAGTGGGAATAGTAATTTTTACTTTTTACCCCTCCACTATCTAACACTTTCCCTACTGTTGCACTGACTGGAGTGGGAATAGTAAATGTTATCTTTCCTCTATCCAACACTTTCCCTACTGTTGCAGTGACTGGAGTGGGAATTGTAATTTGTTACCCCTCCGCTATCCAACACTTTCCCTACTGTTGCACTGACTGGAGTTTTAAAGATTTTAATATTTTTAAGCAGTTTAATGTTTTAATTTTTAATAGAATCTTGGAATGTAATTAAAACACGCCTCGTACAAAATTTGGCAAATATCGCCAATTGATGTGACCGCTCCGATACTGAGATTCTTCATGGAAAATTGTGCATGACATAAGAAGCTTTGATTGGATACATTGTATGAGGTATGTTTTAATTTCATTCCATAAAAAGATGATGCCCAAATGGTTGTATGAATGTTGAGCAGAAATGGCACCTGGAAAGCAAGCACAAAAGGACCACTTCACTGACAACAAATTTGCATCTAGATTGACTTTAATACACATTGTATTGAATATTTTGGAGAGCCGTTGCTATTTTGTGTGCAACAGGGTGGCAAGTACATATCTTTTGCCTTGATTGTTGGAGAATAAGTAACAGAATCCTCAGGGTGTAGAGAACACTGGTTTGTTATATGGCAGGTCCTGATGGAGGTGGTGTTCATCTGCTCTATAAACCACCGAAACGCGTTGACTAAGGCTATCCATATCCTGCTACATGCCGTTGCCCTAAATGGTTGCAGAGACTGAAAACAACTCTGTCTCTTCTTTTGCAGATATATGCAGTTGCGATTGAGGTCTGAATGTATTGTAAGCGGCATGAATGTATGAGGGTTGGTTGGTATGTTTGTGTTGTTTCTCTACCTGGGGGTGATAATGTTGAAACATGAAAAAGTTTTCACATTGTAAAGATATTTGTATATGCTGAAAATATGTATTTTGATATGTTCAAATGATAAAAAGTGGTATAAAAATAATATTTAATAAAAGATAGAAAATAAATAAGCAACGTCAAACTGTAATAAATGTGTACATGTTCATGGATTTTATCATGGTTTACTTTATGAACGGCCCATGTTTGAATTCATAGTTGAGTCATACAAAAAAAAATATAGGTCCCAAGGGAGTTTTCTTATAGTGCCCTGTATGGCGTGTATGACTCAATCAAGAAGGTAACAGTCCCACCTAATGCTGGGACTCCAAAACACTAAGTGCATTTCTTCAATTTTCTGAGGTTTTAGTACCACCTTCCTGCTCTCCTTCCTCTGCTGCATTTGCATTTAATGCAGCTGCAGCGTCATCTTAGCCAGACATTTTGAAAGGTGTTTCAGGGAAATAGAGATAAGGTTTATGCACAAGAAACTATATCCCTTTAAGCTTGACTATACCCACAGCCAATCCATAGGATATACCTACTCAGCTACGGCGGGTTTTCCCTCCCCACTCAGGACACGCTGGAAACAATGTGCATAGAGATCTCTGAGAAAAGCATGACTGAACTACTCAGATTTGACAATTAAATAGGAACCAAACCAATTTTGGTGGCGCCATGTTGTGTAGTTCCAACCAATCTATATAGGATCTGTGAGTTTAGACAACATAAACTAAGAGATTGGTGTCCAGGCAGATTCTAGATACCCCTAAAGATATGTTAGTCTGTAGATCAGATAGCTCACAGTGCCTCTATAAGCCCCACAACCTTAGCAAGGAGCGAATTGTTTCTGGCAACTATTGAACTATCGGACATGACGACCCTGACCTCTCATGGATCATGGAAACTGTACAGTACTTTTTGCTCAGTCACTAGTGCTCACTTTGTCTCAGAGAGATACACAGAATAAATAGTGGGGATGTTTTCAATAAGCATTTATTGAACCAGCATCATTCTAGTATAAAATATGTGTGCTGCAACATCCATTAGACAGAAACAGATGTATACGATTATGAGCACCAACAGAGTAAATAAAAGATAGAATTCTGTCATGGTGCTAAAACAGCGAATATATGCAGGCATGTAGATACATGCAGTAATCATGAGTACTCCTACGATGCAAACCCTAACTATATGTACCTAAGTGTAACTAGCATGGATGTAGTTGTATAGCCAAGAATCCCCCTAGGAAAGAGCCAACCCCATTACCTGATGGAGAGTACGAAGGACCCCGTCTCGGTCTCGAGATGTACACCCCGCAAGGAATGCCAGACCACTGCATGCTGGAGTGTCTGTGCGCAGGGACTTCAGCTTCTCGTGTCAGCGTAGAAGTTTCTCCTCTGGTTTGCCCAGGGAAGATGTGGTACTTATATACCCAAAAGGTACCCTGAGGGGTTCTACCTAGATGTGTCATGGTACTATGAGCCTGTCGGCCAAGGATGACGATAGTGGTGACTTTTATACAGAGTTATTATGCAGAAGATGGCAATCCTGCTGTGATACTAAGAATCCTCATGCATGATAGATGAGGCTAGTTTTTTACTTAAACCATAAAACATTTATTCGGCTTCTAACTAGGTAAAAGGTCAGTCCCAGAGCTGTTATGTAGAGCAAGGTAGGACAAATGTAGGTAAAAGGTCGTGCAACTACCTAGGACTACATTGGGGTACATTGGGGCTCATAAGACCCTGGGCCAGAACAAGCATCCTGAGACTAGTTTTTGGGTATCAACCCAAAGTGCCTGATGTCTGAAAATGCAGGTTGGAATACCTAGGTACTAAAAGGCCATGATGTAAAATTTTCAGTCGCAGAGAGTCGCAGAATGACCTGTTTAATAAATAGCAGGTCATTATTTGCTTCTCCAAACATATGGCCCAGGAGGCTCTCATGTCCCTGTGATTATATTGACCCACCAACTGATACCCCCCTGACATGCACATGTGACTTTGCCTGAGACTACCTCTGGAGTTGATCTTAAAAGATCTCAGGCTGTATTTTATTGTACACACAAAACAGTATTCACATTGACTGTCAATAACACCATATAATATTTTGCACAGTAACCACATTTCCTATTTACGTGATTGGTACAAAAATGAGTATGTAATTAACAAAGTACCAAATACATTGGAGTCTATGGAACCATAACTGTTTTGTTCCTGTGCAACCAAAGAGAAAAAGAGTTCCTGAGTGAGATTGTGACTGGCTCTGTGATCCTTCCTTTCCACCCCCCCGGTTCATAGGGCTGGAGCCTCCATATTGGATATCCCACCTTCCCACTCTACTTCTGGGAGCTCTTGTGCAGGGGGCCTGTCTGATCCTAGGATACCTACCTTGGGTACACCCTGCTCCCAACCTTTCTCTCCCCAAAAAGGGCTGGTGCTATGTCATGCCCACTACGCTTGTGCAGGAGGTGACAGTTAAGGACCACAAGTCAGGGACTACCCCTAGCCCCTGTGCCACTACAACTTCCTTTCAAATTGCTGCAGCATCACTTTGAGGTTTATCTGATGCTAATGTTTTGCCTATTGTTTTCCCAAAAAAGATGCTGAAGGGGACCAGAGGAGTCCCCGCCAATCACGACTTCACCCGCCACAGGCCAGCATAGTTTGCCTACTATCTGCGCCTCACAATACAGTATACGTTGCCTGAGCTAAGCCAGTCAATTGTTGAGAAAAAGCACTCACCTTTGATGCAACCATAGGGTAGTGATGTCAACCTGGTGGTGTTCAATACTTAGCCACTTTAATGTTTAAACCTTTTGCCTACTCAATAATGGCACAGACAGACTTACCACCTCCCCACTTCATTCTTCGCACAATGTGCGACCATGCTACTGTGGCTGAAAAGAACCTCCTTGACAGCCAACCCACTTCTTAGACTATTAGTTCAAATATTCCTTCCACCCTAGGTTGGCTAGATGACTACCTTCTAGAAAAATGATTACCACCTCTGGGGGTGGAAGCCTCTATCGCAACAATCCATCAAGCGATGATCTCAGTTTCACTAAGCTTAGACATCCTTGCCCGCAGAAGGTTAGCCAAAATTCCGCCTGACAGGAGTGTGTTGCATAGTACGCTGCTGCAGGCCAGACCTTTTCTCGCTTCACATACAAATGGCCCAATTCCAGCACTTCTTTAATATGCTTCCTACATACTTGTGCGTGTGGTTTACTGGTGACCTAGCTTTAGGACACCCCCGCACCACACGGCCACCAGCTGCTGCGTGTGCCATCCGCCTGCCTCGCTGACCCTGCCTGCCGCCGGCTGACCACGCCTCCTGCCGCCGAGCGGCATGGTCTCCTGCGGTCGGGGCATCTGTTAGTGTTCGCTGCTCTGTTGCCTTTTTAGGACATTGTGCCCCGTGTTTCTCCTACTGTGTGCCCCATTGTTTTTACTGTTCACTGTTTTTGCTCATCGCCTGTCCCCCTGTACTTTCTCCCCTCTGCTGCCCCGGTAACCTCCCGCACTGCTCCCCGCTTCCCGCCTCCGCTGGTATGCCACGCCCCCTTTTCTTTCTGTGCCCTCCCCGCTCCCGCCTCCCAGCTGCTCCTCCCTCCCTCGCACTTCGCCATAAATGGCGACCGTGCGAACGCGCAGCGGTCACGCGCAGCGGGAGCGCCGATTGTGCGCCGAAGGCGCGCCAAAGGTAAGCCCGTCTGCGCCCGTCCGCGCCTGGACCGCGCCCAGTGCCAGTACCCCTGGCCCTCGCAGACCCCAGCCCACCCGCCGGACGTACGACGCCACCACCCTCAACGCACTCAACACCGGCCGACTCCCGGAATGCTACCGAGCCACCCCGAGACGCACCCACGGACCCTTCAGCTGCCGCTCCTGCGAGTTCACCTACATCCGGACCTGCACTACACCCACACCCACCAAGACCAAGACGAGCAACAACAGCAGCCACCTGAAGTGCATCCTGCTCAACACCCGCTCCGTCCACAGACACGCCGTCGAGCTCTGGAACCTGCTCGACACCACTTCACCAGACGTCGCCTTCCTCGCGGAAACCTGGATGAACACCTCTTCAGCGCCCGACATCGCCATCCCAGACGGCTACAAGATCATCCGAAGGGACCGCATCAACCAGACCGGAGGAGGCATCGCCATCATCCACAGGAACACCATCCGCATCACGACCAACACCGACGACACCCGCCGAACACCTGCACTTCCAGGTCCACATCAACCCCAAGACCACCCTAAGAGGCACCCTCATCTACAGACCCACAGGACAACGCACACAATTCAGCGAAGACATCGCCGACTTCATCAGCCCGCACGCCCTCCTCTCCGCTGACTACATCCTCCTCGGGGACCTCAACTTCCACCTGGAGAACAACAATGACCGCAACACCACCACCCTGCTGGACAACCTCACCAACCTCGGACTCAAGCAGCTGGTGACCACCCCCACCCACTACGCCGGACACACACTCGACCCCGTCTTCTCATCCAGCAAGGACATCGCCTTCAGCCACGCCACCAGACTCCACTGGACGGACCACAGCTGCGTCCACTTCAGCTTCAGAAGAACCACGACCCACCACCACCAACAACAGGCTGCACGCAGAAGCTGGAACAAGATCACAGCCGACCAACTCGCGACTTCCCTGAGCAAGAACCCACCCACCAGCACAGCGAACCCCAGCCAAGCGGCCACCAACCTCACGAAGTGGATCAGCGAATGCGCTGACGACCTCGCCCCCCTGAGGACCCCGCCCAGCAGACCCGGCAGCAAGAAAGCCCCATGGTTCACCGAAGAACTCAAGAGCTCCAAGAAGAACTGCCGAGCCCTCGAGAGAACCTGGCGCAGAGACCCAACACCGGACAACATGACTGCCCTCAAGCTCGCCACCCGAAAACACCACCAACTCATCCGCGCAACCAAGAAAACCGCATTCAAGGAACGACTCGACACCAACGCACACAACAGCAAGGAACTCTTCAACATCGTTAAA
Source organism: Lissotriton helveticus (assembly GCF_964261635.1). Taxonomy (NCBI): domain Eukaryota; kingdom Metazoa; phylum Chordata; class Amphibia; order Caudata; family Salamandridae; genus Lissotriton; species Lissotriton helveticus. The sequence goes on from NC_136069.1 coordinate 514,815,284, forward strand.
GAGCTCTCCAACCCCAACGCTGGAAACAACGACATCACCCCCTCGCAAGACCTCTGCAACTCCCTCGCCTCCTACTTCCACAACAAGATCGCGGACATACACAACAGCTTCAGCACTCAACCGACGCACGCCACAACCGAACCAGCGCCCCCCACCATCACCCCCCACGCCTGGACCCAGATCAGCACCGAAGACACCATCCGGACGATGAACTCCATCCACTCTGGATCTCCGACCGACCCTTGCCCTCACCACGTCTTCAACAAGGCCAACGCCGCCATCGCACCCCACCTGCGGGACATCATCAACACCTCCCTCGACACCGCTACCTTCCTGGAGAGCTGGAAGCACGCCGAACTCCGCGCTCTACTAAAGAAGCCATCAGCCGACCCCACCGACCTAAAGAACTACCGCCCCATCTCGCTGCTCCCGTTCCCTGCAAAAGTCATCGAGAAGACCGTCAACAAGCAGCTGGCCACCTTCCTCGAGACGAATGGATCTCTAGACCTCTCGCAGTCTGGCTTCCGGGCCAACCACAGCACCGAGACAGCCCTAATAGCAGCCACCGATGACATCCGAGCCCTGCTCGACAACGGCGAAACAGCGGCCCTCATCCTCCTGGACCTCTCCGCGGCCTTCGACACTATCTGCCACTGTACACTAGTACAGCGCCTCAGCAACGTCGGAATCCAGGAGAAGGCACTGGAGTGGATCATCTCCTTCCTCGCCGGAAGGACACAGAGAGTCCGCCTCCCCCGTTCAGATCTGAGGCCACCGAAGTCATCTGCGGCGTTCCACAAGGCTCCTCGCTCAGCCCAACGCTCTTCAACGTCTACATGAGCCCCCTCGCAGCCATCGCACGCCAGCACAACCTCAACATCACCTCCTACGCCGACGACACCCAGCTGATCCTCTCCCTCACCAACGACCCCGCCACCGCCAGAGCCAACCTCCACGAAGGGATGAAAGAGGTAGCCGAATGGATGAAGAACAGTCGCCTGAAACTGAACACGGACAAGACGGAAGTCCTCATCCTGGGATCCTCACCCTCCACCTGGGACGACTCCTGGTGGCCCCCCGCCCTAGGCAGCGCACCCAAACCAACAGACCACGCACGCAACCTAGGCTTCATTCTGGACTCCTCCCTCTCCATGACCAGACAAGTCAACGCCGTCTCCTCGTCGTGCTTCAACATCCTGCGCATGCTACGCAAGATCTTCCGGTGGATCTCCACCGAGACCAGGAAGACGGTCACCCAGGCCCTCGTCACCAGCCGTCTGGACTACGGCAACTCCCTCTACGCAGGAACCACCGCCAAACTCCAGAAGAGACTTCAGCGGATCCAGAACGCCTCAGCACGACTCATCCTGGACATCCCCCGTCGCAGCCACATCTCCGAACACCTGAGAGACCTGCACTGGCTCCCGGTCAACAAGAGAATCACCTTCCGTCTCCTCACCCACGCTCACAAAGCCCTACACAACCAAGGACCAGGATACCTCAACAGCCGCCTCAACTTCTACGCTCCCAAACGCCAGCTTCGATCGACCGCCCACGCCCTCGCCGCCGTCCCTCGAATCCGAAGAGCCACCACTGGGGGACGGTCCTTCTCCTACCTCGCCGCCAAGACATGGAACTCCCTCCCGACCCACCTCCGCATGACCCAGGACCACCTCGCCTTCAGGAAGCAGCTCAAGACCTGGCTGTTCGAGCAGTAGCGGACCCCCCTCCCCTAGCGCCTTGAGACCCTCCGGGTGAGTAGTGCGCTATATAAATGCTCTGATTGATTGATTTGACAGGAGAGTACCAGAAAGGAAGAATAGAGGATTAATGCCACATCATTATAACATGTTAAATCTCACATACCACTTATAGCAATCGGAATTCCATCTCCCTATCTTCTGGATAAATTGTCCACCCAAGTCTTTAACCACTGCTGCGGTAACTGCCCCAATCCAAAAGGAATGACACATGTAATCTGCATGTGTCAAACATGCTGAAGCCAGAGCCAAACTGAGAACAAAAACTTATTAAGGTGTGTTCCATCCTTGTTTATGCACAAAGTACATGCAAACCCTTGGAGGTGGTACACCATATATTCCTCCAAACTCCCCAGCAGGCAACACAAATTTCCAGAAACCCTGTTAAGTAGAACATGCTCCCCCCTCCTAACTGGTCATTTTTTGAGCAAGTAATGGTTACTGGCCACCCAGTATCCCTGCCTGAAGGCCATCCTGCCTGTCCTTCTGTTGCTGCCACCAGCTCACCTACCTTCAATGCCCCATAAAATACCAGGTAGAAAGCTGCTTTGAAATGGGCCTTGTCAAAAAGGGGCCACTCAGTCATGCTTGTTTGGACCCCTGTCCTTTGACTTTTTGAAACAGTTAAACTCTAGTGTGATGGGAAGGCACAGAAGGAGCAGCAATGATTGAACTTACATGTCCCAGGTGATTCAGGACACATCCTTTTATAAAAGTCCCAACATGACCCCTTTCTTCCACTACCCTCCGAGTAGGTGGTTGCCCCCAATGCTGCCCAAAAGGGTTGGTACTGCAGCAGCGTCCATCTTTTGCACCCTCATGTAAGGTAACCACATATTCCCCTTTATCTAGTCCCATGCCAAAGTGCGTCTGTTAGCCTTTAGCCATCTAAATTCTTTATCATAATCCCTCCATGCCATCTCCGCCCCCCTTGCGCCCCCCCCCTACCCCCCCTCGCCTGTCAGTGGGGGCTACACGCACACAGGCGACTCCGCTAATGCACTCCCACCCCGGGATTCAGAGTTATCACGCACCACTTGTAACACCCTCCTGCGAGCACCACGGGGCAGCACCCTATGAGGCTACTCCGCCCGAAACCAACGAGACAAGGCCCACACTGCAGCACCCCCCCCCCAAGCTTAGGTTCGTTGCACCCACACTTTCTTTCCTGTTCTTCCCTAGATCGGAATAGCGACACACACGGCAGAGGTCGCCCCCCAGTTGACCGCACCAGACCTGCCTTTCCTACTCGCACCCTCACTACTAGCATACAGAGACTACACACAGGAGTGCAGCACATAGGCAAGCCACTGCCGAGACCTTCCACCCCATGGTGCCGACATCCTGACCAATCTAGTCGTCCACAGCACTCGTACATGCCGCCCGGAGTCGGGCCTGGATGGCTGTTCAAACTGTAGGGAGTCACCACACTTCACTACCGACCAAAAGGCAGCGAACATCGGGGGGAAGGCTGGACACCAAGCTACCCATCTGGGCGGGCGGGATTGGATGTCCTGGTGGGAACGGCACTGCGAGGCACACCGAGACAAGACAATGGAATGAATGGTCTAACGCATGCAGTGCCCACACATGAGGCGATAAGTGGAGATTTTCTATGTATATACGCAATTATCGGACCTTTAACCATCAACTGTATTTGCTTTGATACTGTACGAACCACTCCGATTGTTGTTTCCCCTTTGAATTATGCACATAACGAACTGTACTTGTATACCAAGAGTTTCAATAAAACAGATTTAAATAAAAAAATAATCCCTCCATGCCATACCACCAAAATTGGCATGTGCACACACTACTAAAATGTGAATTTGTAAAGCGCGCGTTCACCCGGAGGCATCTTGGCGCTGAATAACAGATATTTATTGTTACCCAACCCAATGGTACTCATTGTATCAACCTGAGATGGATAAAAGGCTGAGTGGACCCGCCGGGATTTGAACCTGTGATCATGAGGTCAAACACAGGTGCATGCAGTACACGGATTAGTCCACTGAGCCACCAGACAAAACATGCTAGTTATGTCCCCATTGTAGGGATTTTTTCCCGCCTGATTTCCCATGATTGAGAACGTTGGAAACCCTTGACTCAATTCTACAATGTTTCCTCTACCTTTTTCTTGTATGGCCAATGCTCACAGGCCCTAGAATGAGCTCATTTATTAAACTGCTAACACTCCTCCCTTTCTGGAGTATCCAAAATTAGCTCACATATTTCCACATATCTTCCTTTCCATGTCATTTCTTTTACTTCAGCTGGTACCTGCCTTCCTAATTGGCCATGTTCAGAGCGAATATTCCCAACCCAGTGCTGGGTAGAGGCACAACTGTACCTGCTGGTGTAGACTCCTTGGAAGGGTACGACACCGCAAATGGTGCTATCTCAGCCTGAGCCACCATGACTGTGTTCTGACTACCAGCAGCTTCTGGTATCTGGGCTACCTGTGTAGATATGTAACCACAAACGGCCAGATAAATCCGGACAGAGGTAACCAGAGGCACGGGGTACTGGTAGATGGCCTCCAACATAAACTGTGTATCACAAGGAGCCGCTCCCAGTCTTGGTGTCACTAGTGTAAGTGCAGTGTTCCAATTTTAGATTAATGCCGGCCCTTCTATTGTGCTCATGAGCATTCCTCTGAGCAAGATGGACAACGCAATGCTCACCACAAACCCCCTTGCGCATGCCCACAGGTGAGATGCTTCTCATATGGCAACCGACACTGCACTAATACTATTAACAACGCAATAGGACAAACGGTTCTGGGGACCATATTTGGGCAGCCAGGCACTTCACGAGGAAACTCCATGGTGAATACTGTTTCGTGTGTACATAGACACCGGATCTCGCACAGCGGCTCCAAAGCAGTGCTCATTAATCACCTCGTTAATCACTTAACTGCTGTAGCCTAGAGTATAAATACGAGTCAGCATCGAACTCACTTCACCAGCGAGGAGCGAAGGTATGCAGACATAGGCATAGAGGCTGAGACCACGTCATTGAACAGTAAGAGTATGAGTGCGGTGCTGGATGGTTTCTCTCCCTACAGGTCACACAATCCTTTTTGTGGCATTAAGATACAAATGGTGTTCCTTGAGACAGGCCCCCCCAGTGGCCTCTAACAGAGTGATTTTTTCTTTTCTTTCTCCCCACATCTTTCTAGTTCCTGGACCTAAAGGGTTCATCTGCCTCTTCCCTCCTATCGGGCTATTTTGACCTCATTTTAGGGTAAGCACAATGGGGATAATTTCTCCAATAATGGTGCACAGATTGTTTTCTCACTTGACTGTTGCACTATTAGCCACTCACGCTAGAACCATGGTGATTATGGCTTATTTTGGTAATATGTGCACTAGTTATGTGACAGTGTTATTGGTTTATTCACTTTGTTTTTACTTTCAGACAATAAAGATCCAGCCATTTCAGAGTGGAGTGTGATCGACATCACCCCACCAAGTGGAACCCTCTGGCCATTGTTTGGTAAGAGTGGAGCCTGTTTTTTCATGGTCCTGAAGAATGCCGCGGACCCACATGGGCCTACAGGCAGAAACATGTTAACCCCTTTCACAGCGATGGGGGGACACTAATATCCCCATGACACCGATCACCTTCTTTTAAACTACCATATGGTTGCCGGCACTAATAAATTTAAGCTGACACCCATAATGGCCTTTTAATTCACTATTTAGTTTTCTTTAGACCCCCACTTAGTTTAGAAGTGCATCCCTGTCGTCAGGTCCCTCTATCAAACCAAGTTTTTAGAGGGCAAGGACTGGTCAATGATGAAGCATGACACCCGGTGGTGTGTGGGACCAGTCCCTCACTTTTTGTGAGATGCCAGCACTCACAATTGGAACACTGCACTTACACTAGTGACACCAAGACTGGGAGCGGCTCATTGTGATACACACTACCTGTGTAGCTACCACAGACCCCCCACACTAGGTTCTGTGGGTGCCCCAACTACCCCATCTTGCTGATCAAGGACATACTGTAAACTCATACTGTCCAACCTCCTGGCCTTCTCCACATTATTGCTTTCAGCTACCCCCCCACTAATGCTCCCCATAAGAGGCATAGATACCATCCCCAACATCAACAACAATAGTAACACATTGGCTACATTAGCCACCAAATCAGGCTGCCCTTGCCCATCCCTTGTGCCACCCCAATTGCAATGCAGCTATTGCTAGTTTGCAAAATGCTAATACTTGCTGTAGGCACTTCTTACTCCACCAAACAGGACCATAACCGAGGTAGCTGGTAGCCCAGAGCCACCTTCTCCATTCATAACCTGCCTCTGACTCTGCTTTTTTGTTGCTGGGAATGCAGTTCTTGGTGGGACCCCTGGCCTGCTAGACCTCTCTGCTGGTATATGCTGGCTCAGGTGCTTGCCCCCCTGCGGGCCGGTGGGTTCAGTAGAGGAAAGATTCATCCATTGCATCGATCCTGCGCATCAATAGAGCTATGTCCACTCCTGAGTGTGAGAGCATGCTACCCATCCTGGACACATCAAGCATGTTAGCTAAATTAATACCTACTCAAACCATCTCAGCACACAATGCACCCTTCTCAAAAGTAAGCAGTCAGCACACTGCAACAATCAGTAACAAAATCCACAATTCACAACGAAACCTGGTATGACACCTCTACTCTGAAGGGATCACTGACATAATATCGAGGGACAGAATATCGACTAGCAAAAATATCGATGACAAAATATCGACAGACAGAATATCGAGTTTGTATCTACAAACAGGTAAGTACAAAAATATTGAGTACAAAATATCGTTTACAAAAATATAGTTTATAAAAATATCGACTTTATTAAAAACAGTGTTAAATTAAATTAATATTAAAAATTAATTACTAAAATATACTTAAAATTACTTAAATTAACTTATAATAATTAAATAATTAATGAAAGTTATAAAAAAAACTTTTTACAATCATATTTGTTAAAAAATATATATATAGTAACATAATATAATTAAATAATATCCAATATTATTACAGTACGATAGCAGAAATGTAGAAAATACTATTCCCACTCCAGAGAGTGCAACAGTAGGGAAAGCGTTGGATAGCGTAGGGGTAAAAATTACTATTCTCACTCCAGTGATTGCAACAGTAGGGAAAGCGTTGGATAGCTTAGAGGTAAAAATTACTATTCCCACTCCAGTGGATGGAACAGTGGGGAAAGCGTTGGATAGCGTAGGGGTAAAAGTTACTATTCTCACTCCAGTGAGTGCAACAGTAGGGAAAGCGTTGGATAGCATAGAGGTAAAAATTACTATTCCCACTCCAAAGAGTGCAACAGTAGGGAAAGCGTTGGATAGCGTAGGGGTTAAAATTACTATTCCCACTCCAATGAGTGCAACAGTAGGGAAAGCGTTGGATAGCGCAGGGGTAAAAATTACTATTCCCACTCCAGTGAGTGCAATAGTAGGGAAAACATTGGATAGCGTAGAGGTAAAAATTACTATTCCCACTCCGAAGAGTGCAACAGTAGGGAAAGCGTTGGATAGCGTAGAAGTAAAAAATACTATTCCCACTCCAGTGGGTGCAACACTGAGGAAAGTGTTGGATAGCGTAGGGGTAAAAATTACTATTAGAGAAAACACAGTGAGATGAGGGTCAAGAGGGCCTATATTTACCGACCCCGATATCCCAAAGGCCTTATATTGAAACTATGAACTACAAAGGGGAATATCTGGGTCATAAAATAAGTGTGTCCTGAAACAGAGTTATAGGCAAAACTAAGAGACTAACAGCTAACCAAGGAGAATAGCCAGAGGCTGAGAACTTCTCATCAGACCACCCAAGTGGCGGAGTGTCATCATATGAGATTAGATTGTGGATCCAAACAACTCACAGCCCATCATGTGACGGTACAGTTGTGGATACCAATTGTTATCTCCAGCCAGAGGTTATCTCAGTTGGTTGCTGATAAGGTGCAGTGCGTGAAAAAAGAGTGAAATTAAAATTGATTATCAGAACAAAAATTATGTTTAATGGGTATTGTTCTGGTATCAAACATAAAAACCATGCCTGGTAGTCTGACAATATGGCTACCCTGTGGCGCTGTGCAAGACGGTCGACATGTTTCAGCCAGGAGGAAGTATTATCCGGCTTTCTTCAGGACCAAATCAGAATATAATGCTACTGCACAAAGATTTGTGTTACTTAAAAAACTAACAACATGAGAGTGCAAGTGTGATTATGTAAAGATGATATCATCCTACCAGGACCTTGGAGCCCCAATGTGCCCTGGGATGTTGGATAATGTGATCCTTACCTAAAAGACATAAGAAAAAAACCCACATGCAGAAAATAATAATTTTACATATACAAATCTCTACATTTGCCAACAAAACAATGAATGTACAGGACACACATAGAGAAACATTATCTCCATTTTACCCCATAGTAAAAATAGACTACGGGTTTTGATACTAACCCATTGTATTACATATGGGAAAGAAAACTCTATTGAAGTATAGTTAATTCTCACCTAGCTTTGTATGGGTGGTAGACCTCACCTCACCCGGCATCCGCTCGGGAAAACTGAGGCACCGCTATGTTGTGCAGGGTTGGAAATAAAAATTGACGCAATGAGGAAACCATCGTGCCTACTTCCATTCACAACATACTGGTTCGCACAACCTGACTAAAACCTAGTTGTTTAAAAAGAAGGGACCCCCTTCTAACCAGACCAGATGCTGAACGTGGATATATGCTGGCTATGACCAATGAGTATTCTGCTCAACTCTTTACTTGTATTTTTGAATTTTTGAATGTCTATTCAAAAGGCTCAGAGTAGTCAAAGTGCTGGAATCATACTACAAATATCTAGCGAGAAGAAACAAGCAAAAGAAGAGCAATGACCCTCAATCCCTGGGACCTACCTCTCCGTCGGTACCCCTCTCTAACATCCGAGAGGAAGTGAAGGTAATGTCTCCGGAAAATCGCGGGCTATTTATACTGCTTCTAATTGGATAATTGGTTTTTGACTATTTCAAGGTCGCTAGTGAATGAGGCTTAGTTTATCGTCTTGCGCATGTGTGATAAACAATACTGATTATCGGAGAATGAGCAGTAGGTATTAATGATAATGTTACCCTTAGTAGGCATGCGCATACACGCACACTTCTCTCCGCCTGCACGCGTAGCAGTGACTCACTTAAAGCGCATGCGCAATGTGATGTATTCATGCCGGCATACTCAGAGCTTGTGTTGATGCTTACGTCCAAGTGCATACACGCGCACGCGCGTGGTTCAAACATCGCTGTACATGTATTAAAAGAGCACCGCTCCTAAAGGTAACTGTTTAATGGCACAGCCCAAACACATGGCCTGTTATATTCGCGCATTCGCCAATTTTAGTCGTGCTCATACCAATAAAACACGAGGTTTCCATAATTTAAGGCCCTATTATACAAAGATCCAGACCCTGGAAAGCCAATGGACAGGGAGGGGCCTCCGGGAACCACTCCAGAGGGAAGGGAAACCCCGCCTCCTGATCATTTCACTCGCTTGAACTCAATGTCAAATGTGGTTGCACAAGCCTATTCAGAACCCACAGGGTTGCACCAATGGCCCAGTTAGAAAAAATGTGTATAGACCGCTGTTGCAAGCCCAAATATGTTACTGTGAGTTTTTCTCAGTATAAAGCACCTTTGTATAGACAGGGAATAATGAAATTAAAGCGACGACCATGGAATCTCGTCGTTCAGTCCCTGTGTATCTCTTTTCACCCTGAAAATCCCTTTTTGCTCTTTGATAAAGAGAAATCTAGACACATCGCTGATATGCGATGGAATAAATGGAAGCTCTAGTACCACCCATCTCAGTTCCTCGGCTTTGTGTTTTAAAGCCAGAAAGTGTGTGGTCAACCGAGTGGATTGTTTCTGACAACGAATTGTACTTTTATGTTCACTTATTCTAAGTTTCACTTTGCGGGTCGTGTGACCCACATAACGTAGTGTACAAGGACAAGTGATCATATAAATGACTCGCTCAGTGTTGCAATTGGTGTGCCTTTTCAACAACCATGGCTTGTCTGTGCCTATGTCTACACTGTTGGTCTTATATGTTTGTGGACAGACACTACAGGAGCCACAAGGGATATGGCCCTGTACTGGTGGTAAGTCCCATAGAGTGCTGCTGGTTACTGGTGGCGTTGTTCTGGGTCTAGTGTGTACTAGACTATCCCTGATACTTGGTGCCCTCTTGAATGAAAACAGGGGAGATGGAATGGAAGTTTGTGCGGCATTCAGGATCCCCCAATGTCTCCGCACTATCTTTTGAATCTGGTTAGAGAGCACACTAAATGTGCTCACAAAAGTCAACCTGTCCAATGGTGCTTTGTCAGTATTTTGCTCCAACAGTGCCTCCCGGTTGTTGTTGGAGGCACTTTTTCAGGCTTTCCTCACCAAATGTCTGGGATATTGGCGTTTTTTCAATTGGGTAGCCAGTACCTTAGCGTGTTTATCAAACATCAGTTTAGATGAACAGTTTCTCTGAATGCGGAGAAATTGTCCCACTGGGAGGTTGTTTCGTAGAGATCGTGGGTGATGACTGTTGTAGACAAGTAGGGAGTTCCTTGACATGGGTTTCTTATACAACTCGCATTCGAGTTTCCCATCTCTGGGGTAAATGAGAATATCAAGAAATGGAAGATGTTCTCTACTACTTTCAACAGTAAACTTGAGGAACTGATTTTGTTCATTGAGCCACCTGTGGAACAGCTCAATCTATGGGGTAAAATGGAGATAATATTTCTCTATGTGTGTCCTGTACATTGTTTTGTTGGCAAATGTAAAGATTTATATAAGCATGAGCGGATTTTGCGTATTGGCAATCCGCGGATCTGCGTATTGGCGTATTTCGAAAATACGCAAAATCCGCGGATCCTAGCGTATTTTTTTTGTTTTTGTGTTCGCACGGGTTTCTGCAAGTTCGCGAGGGTTTTATTGTACAAAACGCTCGCGAACGTGCAGAAACCCGTGCGAACACAATGTGCCTACTCATGGGTATTGCGCTCGTGAAAGTCAAGGATGCAAAGTCTATCCAGCATCACAGCTGATTTTCCACGGTAGATTTGGGAAGAAGGCACACCTGTCCAGCTTCGACGACGCTCACGATTGTTTTTGGGCTAATGAATGAGTCACTCAATTTGAGCATCAACTAGTTCGAGCGACCATGTGTGTGTTACTATGCAATCGCCCCGAAGGGCGCAGGGGTCCCTTGAGTGAGCTGCTGTAGTATTTTACAATGGCGCCAGCAAGCTGCCAGCGCCGTTGTAAAATAGTTACAAAGTTAGCTTGCTCAGGAAGCACTTAGATAAAATAAAGCAGCACCTGCTTCGTTTTATCTAGTGGTTCCTGTGCAAGCTAACTTTGTAACTATTTTACAACGGCGCTGGCAGCTTGCTGGCGCCATTGTAAAATAGTTACATGAGTGGGGGTTCAACTTTTGAACCCGTTACGTCCGCGGATTTTTTTTTCGGATTTTGTGGGAAATCCGCAAAATACGCGGATTGCGGATTCCCCAAAAATCCGAAAAATCCGCGGACGTAAGGGATTTTCCGCTCATGCTTAGATTTATACATGTACAATTAATATTTTCTGCATGTGGGTTTTTTCTTATGCCTTTTAGATAAGGATCACATTATCCAACATCCCAGGGCACATTGGGGCTCCAAGGTCCTGGTAGGATGATATCATCTTTATATATTCACACTTGCACTCTCATGTTGTTAGTTTTTTAAGTAACACAAATCTTTGTGCAGTAGCATTACATTCTGATTTGGTCCTGAAGAAAGCTGGATAATACTTCCTCCTGGCTGAAACATGTCGACCGTCTTGCCCAGCGCCACAGGGTAGCCATATTGTCAGACTACCAGGCGTGGTTTTTATGTTTGATACCAGAACAATACCCATTAAACATAATTTTTGTTCTGATAATCAATTTTAATTTCACTCTTTTTTCACGCACTGCACCTTATCAGCAACCAACTGAGAACCTCTGGCTGGAGATAACAATTGGTATCCACAACTGTACTGTCACATGATGGGCTGGGTGTTGTTTGGATCCACAATCTAATCTCATGTGATGACACTCCGCCACTTGGGTGGTCTGATGAGAAGTTCTCAGCCTCTGGCTATTCTCCTTGGTTAGCTGTTAGTCTCTTAGTTTTGCCGATAACTCTGTTTCAGGACACACTTATTTTATGACCCAGATATTCCCCTTTGTAGTTCATAAAAATTACTATTCCCACTCCAGTGAGTGCAACAGTAGGGAAATTAAATACTTCATATATTATTTAAAAAAATATAAAATTAATATCTATAACAAATTAATTAAAAGTAATTACCAATTTAATATAATAATTAATCAATTAAAATTACAAATTAAAATTAATTATTATAATTATGTACCTACTAATACAAATTAATTACAAATTAACAATTAATAATTTAACATTTAAAAATTAATTACCAATTAATTCAAATTAAATATAATTAAATACATTGATTTATTTAATTAATTATAAATAAATTACTTCCCACCCTTTTCCCCTATAAACCCACAACCCGATACAGAAAATAAATTAGTAAAATTAACATAATTAGCAATTAATCAACTAATTAAAATTAATTGCCAATTAAAATTTAATTAATTACCAAATATAAATTAATTAACAATTAATTAAAAATTAATACCAATAGATAAATTTACATATTTAATTAATTATAATTAAATTACTTTCCACCCAATTCCCCTATACACCCACAACCCGCTACAGAATTAAATTACGCAAAAATAAAAAATACTAAATTCATTAATTAAAATAAATTATAACATAAATACACACTTTTCACACATATAATAACATAAAAAACACTATAAAAAATTCGATATTATTAAAAATTCGATAATTTTAATAACCTATATTATATACTTCGATATTTTAACTTTCTATATTTTAACATTCGATATTACCTCACTTACCTTAAAAACTATATTTTTGATGTTTATATTCTGTCCATTCGATATTTTGTCCATTCTATATTTAAAACTCATTATGTCCATTCGATATTTTGTAGTCGATATTTTGACTGTTTACCACTCTGAAGATGCCAATTCTGTTCTAGTTCTTCCTTCAAACAAAGATCACCACCTGTAAGTCCTGCTTGCCCCATTTGTTCAGACCTCCTGCCGCAAGAGGGAAACTTTAAAACAATGCAAACTCCCTCTTTTTACATCCAATACTGCAAAATTCTGATGTCCTAAAATTCTGCAGTCCTAAAACCCCCAAAACAGAGCGTCTAACACATTTTCTCACCCGATGACCCTAGTGCGGTCTCACAATCACTTACACAATATTAAATTCACTACCAAGAGTTCGACCTCCCCTGTGCCCCTTCTCCACCGATCACCACAAAACCCTGCTAACTCTCTCCAGAGCTGCCACCATTGATTCGAGGGTCGGCAGCACAAGTGTCCATGACTGGAAGTGGGCCTTAAAGAGCCTGCTTCCCACCCTATTGCTCCTTTTAATGGCAGGGCCCATGTGCCACTGCCCCCATCAGAAACCTACCCCCTACACCCAGAAGGACTATGCCCTTTTGATGATGACACAGTATTGGCCATGGCCTTAGGTCAGCCCTGCCGTCTTGAAGGCGCACACACTGACGCCTATCTTCTAGCCCCCTCACCTGGTGCCACCGCTCTTACCTGCAGCGGCCAAGGCTGATGGAAGCTAGCGAATATAGTGTGCCCCGAGATCTTTACACACCCTAAACAGATGCACCCTAAGGAGTTGAAAGGAATAAAAAGGCAATTTCTAGCCAGGAGGTTGGCAGAAAGGGAAGATAATGAACTCAACAAACCCACAATAACACAATACTTAATATTGAGTCCAGGGACCTTGGAACAACCTTTCTGGTCTTTTAGTAATAATTCACACCCTCGCATTCGTTTAATTAGATTTACGTTTGATTGTTTTCCTTAGTGCCTCTCGGTCCCCAAGGGTTTCTCTAAGCCAGGGGCCCTAAAGCCCTGCTCTTGTGATGAATTTTAGGAACAAGACCTTATACATTTTATTTTCTTCAGTGAATTTTATAGTGACTTTCGAATAAAAAATATCTTATCACTCTTCGGGCATCCTCTTTTTTAAATTTGTAGTACTGTACAAAATGCACTTTAATTAGGTCTTTTTTTAAAACTTAGTATCTCTGTCTTCTGACTTAACATTTTTAGATTGTTAGAGATCCATATTGGCAATCGCATATGAATTATTAGACCTGCCCCTTTAGTATGTACTGTGTAGTTTTTGTCTTTTTATCTCTCTGTACATTTTAAATGTGCTTTTGTGGTCAATATTGGCCAAATAAAGTGCATATGACTTGATTAGAGCAATCTATCATAACATTCCAACATTTTAAACAAAAACATATCCGGGAATGGCTGATGGTGAAGCAACTGTGAAAAGATACCATCATTTCATCAAAAAGATATTGTCATACATTAATCTCAATGCCCTTATTTCAGAATTACAAAAATATTAGTGTTTTAAATAGCACATGGAAATATATTGATTTGTAGTGTTTTTTTAGTGTAGTTGCTAAGAATATCTTTGTATGTGACATTGTTTAAGAAAGGTGATAAGTCTCTCCTTTGCAATTACAGGCTAATCAGTCTACGTGCCTCAATTCAGAAAGGTTTTAGTAGGGCACTCTTGCACAAAATTCTGACATTGGCCACTGAAAATGAAATCATATCCCGATATCAAGCAGGTTTTAGAGTGCAAACAGGGACCATTGATCAGGTGTTCTACTTCCTTTTACTCTGTTGGAAAAGAGTGATAATTGGCTAGGGTAGCTTGTACATGGCTTTTATAGATCTTAGGACGGCATTCAACCTTGTTCCTAGGCAGAATCTGTGGCAAACCCTTAGGGACGTAGATATGCCAGAGGAAATTGTAAATATGTTGATCCAACTGCATGAAGGAAACTTTGCCAGGGTACGTTGTGGCTCTTAAGGCCAGCTCACTGACCAAATCCTTTTTAACAGGAGCTTTCACCAGGGTTATGTCTTGGCTCCAATGCTTCTCACTCTATTTATTAACAATGTTGTACAATTCCTCACAGCAAATCTGACTGATGCAGCTATGCTGGGGGGGGGAGGGAGAAGTAACTCTCCTCTTTATGACACATTGCTGGTGTCTAAAATACCAGGTGGGTTGCAGCGGCTTCTCAGTCATTTAAAATCATTCTGTGATGTCAAGGATTTGGTGATAAACACAACTAAAACCAAGTTTATGGCCCTGAACCCACACAAATCTTACCAGGGCAATCCTTTCCTTCGAGGAACGCAGCTTGAGAGAGTTAGCGACTTCGATTATCTAGGCCTAAAGCTGTGGGACAACCTGTCATGGAAATCCCATACCTCAAAGATGGTTTTGAGGCAAAAGCCGCTGATTGGGGTCTTGGGGAAAGAACATTGTTTATCCCACACCAAGCCGATTGGGCCGGCCTTGCAAGTATATGATGCCAAGGTGGAGAGTTCTGTGATGTACGGAGCAGAACTGTGGGGCTTGGAGCACATGAAGGAGCATAGTAGCTCAGACAACAAATTCCTTAGGAGCTTAGAAACGTTACCCCAGAGTACTCCTCTACATCCCCTTATGTTAGACATGGGTAGACCTCCTTTCATCTACAAAGCAAGACTGCTCCCCTTGTTGTTCTGTCTAAGGATTAAGTTGACCCCTGAACTATTGCCGTTTGCCCGTGCCCTAGAGGATATAAAATGCAGACACACTTCTAACCAAATCAGCTGGTTATGAGGCGTTAAGAACTTACTCACAGCAATTGGGTTGGGTAATATTTGGGAAGCCAATGACCCCTCTTTGCTTTCTCGGAAGAGTGAAGTAAAGTACGCCTACTGGGAGTGGGTAATGCAGGGGGAACTTAGCAGTAGGGCATGGGGGAAATTTACTCTAGACTTCATGGCACATACATTTGATCGTTCCTTGTAGGCTATTTAGATCTCATAGAGCACCCTAGGGACAGGAAACTATACTTACAGTTTAGGTTTGGCACCTTGCCCCTGCATAACTTCACTGGAAAATGGGACAGCGGCTCTTAGTCCAAACGCAGTTGCCCTGGTTGTAAAAACTGTCAAGAGGCTCTAGCCTATGTAATGTTTGCTTGTCCACTGTATGTCTTGCCAAGGAAAAACTGGCTGCCCCGATTTGTAAGCAGTTAAGAACTGACAACCACATGACTGCATTGAGAATGCTTAAGTCTGATGCCAAGGTATTATTTGCGTGTGCGAATGCAAAGTTCCTGGGCCAAATGTGTGCAATTAGAAGTAGGGCCAAGAGGTGAATGATAACTGATTTTATATGATAATTTTAAGTGGTTTAAAGACATTTTGTATCCAAAAAAAAGGTTACTTACACAGCTTTCCTGAATGGATTTTGCTTCAGTACTTTTTGTATTTACCACCATCAAGTAACACTGCCGGGTGGCATTCAGGAGTGGATGTTGATAAGAGTAAAAGCCAATGTATTTATTGTATGAATTTAATTTCTATGTTTGGGCACTACCTCAACCAACACTTTTGGCCACTTTTTATTGTTTGCAATTAATGCATGTATTTTATTGTTATATTTAATGTCACAATTTGTACATCGTAGCTGGACTTTTATGACATGAAGTTGAAATAAAGTAAATACAACAAAAACAACTTTGTATGTAACAGCTCTTATGTAATATTGTTATTATCTTTATTTTTATTATTCCTTTTTATGTATTTTTTTTGTTTTTAAACTGGTAAAATATTTTAGGAGTGCGATTTTTAAAGTTATTTTAAAGACATTTATTATCTGTATATATTGTTTTATGTGTAATTAAAACATTAATGTCAAATTGTTTTAAGCAAAAATTAATTTTGTCTATTTATGTGTACATTTTTTATTTATATTTTTGCAATAGTTTATTATGTTTTGTCGGTGGGCTATAGAATTTATAGGGGATTTTGAGGAGTTTTTTAACTTTAAGATTTCTTTTTATTTATTTATACATTATTTTTAATTCATTTCAATTTTTATTTAGAAATAAAAAAATATTAAATAAAATGCAGGTTTTTAAATGTGGCAAAATGTGTGTATTGTATGTGTTTAGCAAAAATGATGTATTTAAAATATTTTTAAAGTATTTACACTAGTTTCTTTAATTTCTTTTGTTTTAACAATTCGTTTTAGTAATCAAAAATGTAAATTATTGTGTTCATACATCTGTATTTATAAGTTCTTCATAAAATTTTTGGTATAGTGCAGGCTATTTTTGTGTATTGTATACATGGTTTACAACATAGTTCTTGAAATGAATTGTTTGTTTTCTACACTACTGAAATACATACTTTTCTGTTTATTGTTAGTGTCCTTAGTAATTCAAATATTCTATTAAATGTTTATTATTATTATTTTAAGTATATAGAAAACTAGTTCTATAATTTTAAACTTTAATAACGTATTGATTACTTTTACACGTGTGAACATATTATATTGTGTTTTGCATATTAGCTTTCTGTGATGTTTATTTGAGTTTAAGTGAATAAATAGGATTTGTATATTGTTTACTTTTATTCCTATTATTTTTTTATTGTATTTTATGAAGTATATATTTGTATTTGTCAAACACATATCCAGTGCTCTATACATTGGAGTGTAAGTAATACATTTACACCTCTCAAAGTTTGATACTTTCCCCTGTGTGCTTTAGATTGGATAGGGAAAAGTGAGTATACACATTGCAAGTCCAATGATATTATATATTGTTTAGATATCAGGAAGCTCTATAAATACATATATACATTTTTTATAGTGATTTATAATGTATCTTTCATTTTTGAAAAGGTATATTTATAGAAATATCAAATAATCTTTTACTAACTTTTTTTATCTTTATTAACTTGTACATGAAAGTAAACACAAACAATAAATACATTTTCTATTATTTTCTATGCATTATTAGTTATCTTTCTCATGTGTATTTAGTGGCCATTTTGCATACCTATTTATTTATTTTTTAGTCTGTAGTCCTCCTTTTTGATTGTTTGAATTTCCGTGTGGTTGCAGTCACCATTACAGCTATATGGTCAATTTAGTTTTTCATAACAAGTGGGTCAATTGGCCAGAAGATACCAAAAGAAAAATGCAAATAAGATATCCATTTACAATAACATAAATAGCACACAGCAGCCCACCCTACTCTGCCCTCCAGTGACAGGACATATATTTCACAGTGAGCAATAGTTTAATGTAATTATCTACATCCACTCATCTGACCATCTTTTTAATTTCTTCTGCAATACATGTACTAATAGTGCAGATCGGTTCTAAAATAATCCCCCTATAATCAGTCCACCTCTGCCAGATTTTGATTAGTTTCTGGGGGCATCTCCATGCCTGGTACAGAGCAATTTCTAATGCCATATAGTAATCCAAACCAAATGTCCACACCGCAGGGAAGGGAAGGTTTGTTCTTCCACACCTGGGTGATGTCTCTCTTTGCCAGCATTAGCCCCAGGAGTAGAAGTGTTCTTTTATATCGATTACACCCAAGCCCATCTGTGACATGCAAGAGTTTCAGCCTCGGGTCCAGTGGGATCGTCCAGGAAAGAACTTTACCCAGGCAGGAGGTCACCCCGACAAAATCGGTTTGATACTGTACATGCCCACAATATGTGCGCAAACTTATCTTCCTTCACCAGACATCCCAGACACAACAGAGTGTTCTGCATTCCCATGGTAAGCCCATGTAAATAGTTGAGCTGTATAAGTCGGAGATGTGCCAATATGCTGACTTTCGGGGTGCTCTCAGGGTTTCAGCCTAGATATTGTCCTCTAGGGTGTTAAGCTCAGTCTCCCATGCAGATCGAAAGGTGGTCAGTGTGTGAGGGCTATGAATAATTAATGCACAATATATTTTAGCAATTTTATGGTCTCACAGTTCACCCAAGAGGAACTTACCCTCCAGTGGATTGAATGCAAAAAGTGACTCATTGGGTCCGATTACGATGTTGTTAGGAAAGGCTCTGTGGGATTCAGTATTGCAGAATCTGATTCGGAACACTTGTTTCTGATCGAATCGTACAGATTTCCCAATGACCGATTATGATGCCCGGAAACTGGTAGAGCAGTCGAATCGGTTCTGACAGGCATCCGGACAGCATGAGTCTTTCAGAGCGGATTCGTACAGCTCTATGTACACGGTTTCTGGATGAGTGATTACGATGACCGATTCGGACAACCGTTCTGATTCGGTTTGCCCAAGACAAAAACGACTTCCGGGCCCAGTTGTGGGCCCTCCTTCATCCGGAGACATACGAATGTAGCCCACGGGGGTACCCAAGGGACCCCTCTTCCCAACCATGCACAATGTGGCAAGCACCATGAGGTGCCTGCCACAGGGTGCAAGGTTTTCCCCAACCACCCCTTTTTTCAATGGGAGACTGTGTTCTCATTTGAAACACAGGCTCCCATTGAAGTCAATGCGAGCCCAACCGAACGATGTTAAGAAGCATCGTAATCAGTCGTCTGGACTCGCAGGACCAGATTCATTTGGAAACTAGTCTGGAACCGATTTGTTCGGGACAGTTTTCTAACTACATTATATCGTAATCAGGCCTTAATAGTCTAATATAGGGGGAAACATGGGATCGAGCTGAAAATAGCAATGAAACAGACTACGGTGTATATGATATTCAAGTTGAATATCCTGAAAGGATTTCAAAACTGTGTTGCTCATCATGTCTGTTAAGTTTGAAATGCAAATAGTATCCCATTTGTTAAAGCCCTCTAATTGTGCCACCTGCTGCAGCACTGCACCATGCCACAACTGGATCCATTCGGTCAGTCAGCTCCACCAGCCCATCTGAAAAGAGCGTTCCTCTATATATCTAGTGCCACTTGTGTCACTAGAGAAACAGAGATTAACAACCCTCTGCCATATAAGCAGTTGAACAGGGACAAAGGGCATCCCTGATACGTCTCCCCCTGGATGGGAAATTATTCCGATACATGACTGAAGACTTACTGCCGATGCATCAGATCTGTGTATAACAAGCACAAGAGAGGATTCTAGGACAAAAATCCCATCTCTGAGCAGAAAAAACAGATAATCCCAACTGACGAAGTCAAAAGCCCTGGATACAGCCAAAACATCACTGAATCCTGAGCCCCAAGAACTGGCATCTTTCTGTTTTTTAAATTGATCAACCAGTGGTAAAGGTTTTCAATACAAATTAATTAATCTTCCTCCATGAAAACATATCAAGTGACAATTTCAACTTACTAAACATTGGAAATATCCTCAAACTCAACCATCAAAGAACTAACGAACCTGGGCAAGGCCTGAGAACACACATATTCTCAAAAAAGCAAATATTTTAAAAGCTCGTCATTATCCTCATTGGGGGAAGTTGAGGTTGTACCCTGGTATTTTGCGGTCTACTGCCCCACTACTTGGTCATAATCCTAAATCATCATTCAAGAACCACTGAGTAGTGGTTCTTAACTTTTTACTTTTGTGGATCCCCGCTGAACCAATATTGGAATCTGGGGCCCTCACTGATTAATAATTGAAATCTGGGGACCCCCATTTGAATAATTATTGGAATCTGGGGATGCCCACTGAGTAATTACTGTAAGCTAGGAACCCCTGAATAAGCATTTTTGAATATTTGAACCACTAAACAATACACAGAAAATACAGAAGCAAGCATTCTTCAAACAAATACACAATTCATGAAATATGTTATTTAATTCACAAGCAAATATAAAAAAAATCAATTTATTTTAGTAGGAAGGTTTTAGTTTTCTAAATTCAATTGAAGCCACTCATTGTTACTAATATGTTCTATTTGATACACTTGCACTGCTCCCACAAATCAGTCTGAGGATATGAACTTTGCGCTTGATTTAGAGTTTGGTGAATGGGTCACTGCATCACAAAAGTAATGGATATCCTGTCCACTGCATTACAACTGCCATAGGATATATTGGACTTGTAATACGGTGCACTGGATATTAGTTACATTAATGACAGAGTAACCCAGTCTGTCAAACTCTAAATTAGGCCGTTAATTGTTATGCCTCCGCTTTCAAATTCCTTCACAATTACACAACAGTTTAAAACGTTCAATTGTACATTTTGCTAAGCAGTCATAGACCACCTGAGTAGGCTTTGCAGACTCATAGGGGTCCCCAAACCACAGGTTAAGAACCTCTGCCTTATTGGAATGAATCAACCCCTCAATGAACCATAAGCCCAGTTTCAAGAAGTGCAACTGGACCTAGTGATTCATACTTCAGGAATATTTCAATATTGAAAATTCATTATGAGCCAACAACAGGTAAGCATTGTAAATTAACTGAAAAAAGGAGACAGATTGATGACAGGAGTGGTTACCTTCTGTATTAGTTAGTTTTATGAAAACGGATTACACGTTCTTAAACCATAAACCATCATGAATATCACAAATCTGTTCAAGGCCCTTTGACATCATGGTGTTCCAGGAAACTTGCAGTGAATTGTATTTTTGTCTTCTTAGTGTTTTTTGACTATCACACACAGT
This sequence comes from Lissotriton helveticus, assembly GCF_964261635.1. Lineage (NCBI taxonomy): Eukaryota > Metazoa > Chordata > Amphibia > Caudata > Salamandridae > Lissotriton > Lissotriton helveticus. The sequence goes on from NC_136069.1 coordinate 514,836,712, forward strand.
TTATCTAACAAAGCTTTCCCAAGAGGAGGATTGGCAACATATACATGTTCATGTCTGTGTTCAGACATATTCCAATTATGATTTGATAAACTCTGGATGCTGGTAGTTGCAACCTATAACTGCTCATCACTCTAGCATAATCACCCACTTTTTCTTAATATCTATATTAATTCTCCAAATAGAGGTAAGAAAAGTGACTCTATAAATTGGAACTTATAATCGTAGATTTCAAATCCAAATGCTCTCAGGTTTATGATTTGTGATTTTAATATGAATTCAAAGAATTATATGTTGGCAGCAGATGGCTAATTTCAAAATAATTTATGGTGCATTCCCCAAGAAAAGAAGGTAAAGCAGAAAACTAATACGTCTACAGATATGTTCCTTTCAGTGTGCCACTCTGTTGAATTGAGAGTAATAAACTGCTTGCCCTACAGGACAAACACCAACATATAGGCCCATTGCATGCCTCGTCAAAGAGTTTAATTTTTTCTGCAGGTTTACTTTTCCAAGACTGAGAAGCATGGGTCAGGCATTTCAGACTGGTCCTAGTGAATCAAGTAGGCTTCAGCCTTAGAATTGTTAATACTTTGTTCAAGCCATTTTCCATCTACCCCCCACCTCCCAATGCCAACAGCCAGACCAGCTCTGTGATACTCAATAACTACAGATGGCCTGTAGAACCTGCACAGCAGAGAAATGACCTTGGGAGAACAGATCTACTTTTACTGCAAGTAAGCTGGTATCGCAATGCAAGGCTTGCTCAAGGAAATTATCCATATGGCACATGATGCTAGGTTAGCAACAGGCACTTGGTCACACCACATTTGGAAGAGGTAAAGCTTAAGTGTCCTGATTGGACAAACAGTACCAATCTTTTAGCTAGCATTTACTGTTACTAGAAGATTGCATTTGCTTGGTCCGAACTGTCACAAATAAAGGACATGTGGGTAGAAAATGCCCCACCATCTTACACCATACAGGCTTCTCCTGATTGGCCTTCTGTTCAATATTTGTGTAACCTGTCAGATTGCTATTGGCGCATCATTTCTGAGGGACTGTCTTATTCTTGTGATTTTATTGGGCATTTCCTGCAATGCCTTTTTGTGGTTTTAGCCAAGCAAATACTGTATGAAATTTCTCCTTTTCAAACATTTGGCTGCCAGCTGTCTATCCCCATGCTGCATGTATTGTAATAAATGTTCTTTTTCATCATATGTGCTGACAGAGTTTGTGTTCATTTTTTGCAGGATTCTACAACTTCTAATATTTTAGCCATATAAATACCAGTAGGCGGTAGTATTTAGTTTATTACTCCATTATAAGCCTTTTTCATCCATCTAAAATCAAGTTTGATGGTATAAATTAACAATTGGAAAATTCAAGCAATGCTCATGCGCAAGATAGAATTATAATAATTCACCTCTAATGTGAGAGTTAAACCGGGCAAAGGGAATGCAGACTCAAAAAAAATATACACTAAAATGGTCAACACACTGCATATTAGCTCCCATGATCCTCAGTCTCTACAAAGCCAACTTAAACATTGCAAACATTTGCAACCACCTAGACTTCATCTTCACCAAATAACATTCCTGCAATCCAATTATGACATTGTATTATTAAGCAAATCTCCAATAGTCCTTCAGAGGTTGATCTCTTCCCTCTCAACTGAAATCAAAACAAATAAAATGGACATTAACTCAAGAACAAAAATTGCTGATATTTGGCAAACAACATAAAAAGGCAGGGCAACTGACCCCAGCTTTATCAAACCTTCTGCCCTCCTTCAAATTGAGTGGGCAGGAATTAACTATATCTATTAAAATGTTGCACATTACTGTTGTCTCCTGTCTCTGGCGGACTCAGTGCAGTCTAGCACTAACGAGGGAACCCTTGCGTCATGGTGCAAGGGTGTCTGAGCTGCAGGCAGGATTATTTTTGTGCAGGAAGGGGCAGAATGCAGCACATTTAGAAAGACAAAAAAATTAGGAAAAATAAAGATATTTCTCCTTGTTGCACTGCTATTGAGCAGGCAAAACCCCAAACCTCTGTTCCCTGACCCGTCCTTAAAGCAAAGAAAGATATAATAATCAATGACCTTATATTTTTCACTAGAAAAATGGCTAAATGGCGAACTTCCTTTTCTAAGCTACTAATCATCCGTGACAAGAAAAATATTCCCTACGGTACCAGGATGATAACGACACCCTCACAAAACCTTAGAGCCACCCTGAACATAACCTCCTACAAAAATGGCACTATTCTTATTCAAGCTGCCAATAAGGACTTAGAACAATTTGAAAAATACTTTTCCATTCTAAAAGCCGACACGGACACTCCACCTATTGTCCATTTGGAGAAAACTGCTTCCTCTCTCTCTATCTCTCCTGAATCTCAGTGACCGGCACCCTTACCTAGAACCCTCGAAGGAAGCAACAGCAAACTCACCTCTCTTAGAACTCAACTCACCGACACCCTTACCTAGACCCTTGAAAGATAGAACAGCGCTCCTCCCCTAAAACCCAATCTACGACCCTCATTATTTCCACATACCACCACCAGCCCCAGCCCCAAAAACCTCTACCCCCACCTCAACCCTTCTCCGACCTCCAAAGAAATTCACAAATTGTACCGAAAAAGCCTCCATGTTTTCACTTTATTACTGTTTGAGTGCTGCATAAATACTTTACAAATTGCCTCTAAGTTAAGGCTGCCTGCTTTTGTGCCCTGCTACTACAGTGTTAAGCAAAGGTTAGTTTAGCGACTTTTGTGGTTCACCTTGCCAAGGAATGTGGCTGTTGCTTGAGCAAGGTTAACATCCCACAAAAAAAAGAAATTCTCACGCTATTGATCTGAAATTCTGCAAGGGAAAGGTGCTTAGATGATGAACACTGTACAAAACAGCTTAAATAGGCAATTACTCACACTTCAAAAAATACTTCACAAGCTCAAATTTGTTTGCATTTTGATTTGGTGAAACAAGAACGTGCCCAGAATAGGGCCTTCATTAAACTTTGCAAAATATTGTGGGAAGCCCCAAAAGGTTCTTTTTTAGGGAGAAATAACCAGACCAAGTTGTAATAATCCATGCCAATGTATTTATGTTCAGTATTGGAAGCTGTGAAATTGAATGAACTTTAGGAAATGTCAATAACTCTGACGTCATTTAAAAAATCTCTAAATAAATCAGTAAAGGACTTTCGTGCATGAAGGACGAGGAGGATATTTTTAAAAACCTCATGCATAGATGGTAATTATTACAAACAACAACAAAATACAGCAGTTGTAATAATAGACTTCTCAGTTCATATAAAAATTAAGTTCATGAACTTTCGAATGAGAAGTTTTCCAACAAAGCATCTGACACCAACGTGGCAAAAGGCTTGAAGTACGCCAAATTTCAGGCTTTGGACATATAAAAATAAAACCTTTCTACACATGTATATGTATGTTCCGCCTTAACTGAGACCCGGCAAAGATTTCTTCATCCCTGTTTTAGGAGATTGAAAATAATGGCTTGCAGGCAAGCAATAATTCAGAGCCTTAGTGATCTGCATACAAAGCTAAATTGCAGATTTGTTAACATTATGTGACAGGCTGCTAGTATGCTAGCCGCAAATGAATGATTAAACTAACCTCCTTTAGTCCCATTTTAAAGTAGTTTTCAAATTATAATTCTGCATCAAACATAGAATAATTGGATGAGATTTTGCAGAGCTACCTGAATGTTATTATTTTAGCAATGCATTAAATTGGAGCCACAGACATTTATTTAGTGATGCACTTAAAGGTAAAAGCACGCTTTGTTTAATTTTGTGCACACACATTGACAGTGTTTATCCCTTATTGACATATAGATTTTACTAATGTGTTCTGCTCTGAATTGTAATGTTTTTTCAAAATTATACAATAAAACCACTTCCTTAATTAATTATTTGCTTAGTTTTGTGTTATACATTGTCATATTTCAATGTTAAATATGTTTCATTATTTTTTTATGGCTTTGTTTTTTTATTTGGTGATATATTTTAAGGGATGGGGAGCTTTGTAAATATGTAGTGTTTTATTGATTATATCTTTTTTTGAAATGTAATTTATTTGGTCATTAATTCTGTAATTTAATAAAAAAAAACAGGGTCATTTTTTATTTGGTAATTGGCTATTTAGATAATGTTTTCTGTCTTTCTGTCAATTATTTAATTTTTTTAAATATTTGGGATATTAATTATATATATATATATATATATATATATATTACTGAAAAAAACCATAGGTTTCACACCAGTTATAGTTAGCTGGTAATTTTACTCGCATAAAACCATTGAAATTCCCACGTTATAGTTAGTTGGACTCACTATAACTTGCGCGTGCAATGCACTGCTGATGACGTCACATATTACATCACTCATGACATGGTCAGTGACATCACTCATGACATCACTGATGACACCATCCAGTGAATGTGTCTCTTTCTGAAAAATAAATATTAGTGAGTAATGTTTAAATATTTAAATATATGTATTATTGTTTCACTTTGTGTATAAGTGGCTGCATGGGTTGGTGAGTAGGTACATGTGTATGTATATGGGTTATTAGATGTTTTTCTTAGTATCAGTACGAGTGTTTGTATAGTTTGGTGGGGGTATTACTTAGCACATAGATGCATGAATAACTGACTCTCTCTTTGTATGTGTTTTGAAGACAGCATATGTGCAGGACTGTATGGGTGGATGAGTGTGTATATGTGTGTGTTAGTGAGTGAATGACTATCTCACTAGTGTCTTTATCAGTAACTACACATGTTTTAATCTAGTATATGTGAATATTGATGTATATAAGGGAGTATATGTGAGAGTGAGGAATTGTAAGAGTTCCTGTTTAAATTAGTATGTGCTTCTATAAGTGATTGTTTAAGAGAGTAAGTATGTGTAAGTTTCCTTAGAAGTAAAGTGGTAGTGTGTGTATAACTGTATATGCAAATAAATGGATGTTCAATAGTTTATTTTCATGTGTGAGTATGTGTGTGAGTAACTTTTGGATGCCTGTCAGTGTGTAACAGGATGTATAGGTGTATCACTACATATGATGAGTGAGTATATGTATGAGTGACTATATAGAACTGTTGGTGAATTAGTGCATGTGTATATAGATGGTGGAATTATTGAATTAGTTGTTGTAAGTGATATGGGTATCTCAATTTTTTTGAAAATTTTAGTTTCTATTTTTGAATATGTGTTTCAAGGTTTACATTACAGTGAAAGGAGGTCTCTCACTCTGTCACAAGGATGGTGTCATCAGTGATGTCATGAGTGATGTCACTGACCATGTCATGAGTGATGTAATATGTGACGTCATCAGCAGTGCATTGCACGCGCAAGTTATAGTGAGTCCAACTAACTATAACGTGGGCATTTCAATGGTTTTATGCGAGTAAAATTTCCAGCTAACTATAACTGGTGTGAAACCTATGGTTTTTTCAGTGAATTTAATAGGTTTTTTAAATGCTAATTCCTAACTATAACTGGTGTGAAACCTATGGTTTTTTCAGTGAATTTCATAGGTTTTTTAATAGCAAATCTCTATAGGTATAAAAAGTAAAAAAATGTATAACAAATTTGATATTGTATAATTATGTAATTATTATTTTTTTTTTATTTTTTGCCCTGGGGCGCTCCCGGGGCGCGTACCGGTGAACGCACGGGTAAGCGCAATTTTACAGCGCGCCCGGGGGCGCGTACCGGGGAGCGTCCCGTTAGCGCTATTCCCGCGAACGAAAACAACATCGTGACGTTTGGCGTAGCCGCGTGATGCGTCATATGACGCACTGCGTAAGCGTACCCGGAAGCACGCGAGCGCATACGATCGCGCAACGTCTTGACGCGCTTACGCTACGCACCCCCATGCGCGCCCCGGAGCGCGACTACGGGTGCGCCCCGGGGCACGTAGCGTAAGCGCGTCGGGTCATGTGATCTGAAAATAACACTTTTCATTGGTGCAGAACAGTTTAGGTTTCCAAATGATGAAAGCCCGGGTCATGTGACCTGAAAATAACACTTTTCATTGGTTCAGGACAGTTTTGTTTTTCCAAATGATGAAAGACCCCACCTTTTTTCCTTATTCTGACTTTGTCCTTTGACTGAGGAAGACCTGTTTGGATATCTTTGTGTTATATTTTGTACTTTCAAATGGCTACTCTAGCAGCAACAGCTGGAGCATCTGCACCACCACCACCAAGAGGACCACCACAACAGTACATTGGTGGTCAAGAAGAGAAGGAGGAGGAAGAGGAGGAGGGGAGAAGATGGCTGTCTGAAGACAATACCCCATACAAGCCAAGGTCACACATTGTATGGGAGTTTTTTTCAATCCCAGAGGGCAAGAAAAAAGCCAATGCGGCCAAGGTAACTTGCCTAATCTGTGGCATGAAACTCTCAAGGGGCAACCCAAACAAAAAATATTCTTTTGGTAATAATACCATGATTAGACATATGACCCGCAAGCATCCAAACAACTATTCTCGTGCAGAGCTCAGGGAACTGGCCAGTAACCTCCCCCAGTCTTCAAGGACCACCTCCAAAAGAAAGCAACCCACTCCATCGGGACCAGAAACACGGAGACGATGCCTTGCATTCAACCACGATTTGCAGATTTTAGAATCACATGTATTGATTGTGGCAAGCTCATCGCCTATGGTGAAAAGAGCGTAAAGCTCGTCGTCCTTGCTGGTGACAATCACAATTGCCCCAAAAAACAGTAATTTTTTCCGTTTTTTGTTTTTTGCTCCTGTTGAGCCATTTTCAATTCCCTTTTTTTGTTTCTCCCCATAAAAAATACAAAAAAAATATAAAACTGTTTTGAAAAGCAAAAAAAGTACAAAATGTTCAAAAAAACAATAAAAAAATATAAAACAACAAAAAGAAGAAAAAAACAGTTCTTTTTAGAACTACCTTTAATTTATAAAAATAAACCTATATTTTTAAAGAATCTCTGTCAATTTATTTTCCTTAGGGTACGCGTACCGGGGCGCGCACCCCAAAAAAAGAAAAAAAATTAATGAAGGAGTTAGCATGAGGGAAGAACACAAAGAGAGTAATGTTAAGAGAAAGAGAGCTACAGGGAGAGACACAGAGGGATTGTTTATTACATAGTAAAAAACAGAGAAGGTGTAATAGGGTGAAAGTGAGAAAAGTAAAATGACTAAAGGAGGGAAAGAAAGGAAGAGAGAGGAAGAAGACTAAAGTAGAGATAGTGGGAGAAAGTGAGTGGGTGTTCAAAGAAAAAGAAAGGACAGTAAAAAATGGAGAATGAAGGGTAGTGGCGGAACCGGGATAAATGAAGAGCGGTGAAGGAGGGTGAGAAAAGACCAGTTAGTGTAAGTAAAGAGGGGTGAAAGAGGGTGAAAAATTGAATTAGGATAAGACATGGGCAGTGACAAGGAGAAAGGATAAAGAAAGTAAAGGAAACAGTGCCTGAATGGATTTGAGTGAAACAGCAAAGAAAGGTAAGTAATGCAGTGTGTGTGACTTATAGGGAGTCAGTGGGTGTAGGTTGGGATATGGGTGTGTAAGGTGTGTCTGTGGGTGTGGGTGTGTGGGGTGTTTCGGTGTGGGTGGAGTTGAGGGTGTATGAGATATCTGTGAGGGGTGTGTGGGTGTGGGGGGTATGTGTGTGGGATGTATGTGTGTGTATGGAATGTGTGTGTGTGTGTGAGGAGAGTGTGTGTGGGGGTGTGTATGAGGTGTGTGTGTGGTGTGTGTGTGGTGTGTGTGTGGGGTGTATGTCAGAGGTGTGTGTATGTGTTGGGAGGGAGATGAGGTGTGTGTGTAGAAGTGAAGTAAATAATTAAGAAAAAGAGAATGAGTAAAGAAGCAAAGGAAGGGAACAGAGGGTAAGTGAAGTAAAGAATGGGAACTGAAAGAAGTTGAATATGAGAGGGGAAATAGGGAAAGGGGAGTAAACATGGAGAATAAGTGAGGGAAGCAGAGTAAAGAAACAGGAGTGAGGTTGGTTGAGAAAATATTAGTGAGGTTAAAGCAAAGGGTGATGACAAACTACATTTTTTAGTCACACTTACCATATAATAAATGTAACTTTAATTACATTTTTTTACTACACTTTGTATCTGTGAAAGAGAGAAGAAAAAATTAAGTTATAATTAGTAAAATATGTATTTTAAATTAAAAGATACAAATGAAGAGGTTAAAAATCATAACAGTGTATTTAGAAATAAAGTAAGAGTGAAGGACACAGAAAGGGAAATAAAGTAAGGTAGAAGGACAAAAAGAGAGAAAAAGAAATAGAAGGAGAGCAAATTACTAAGAGTAAGGCATATAGATTCACTGACAGAGAGGAAGAGGACAGAGAAATGAACTGAAGGTAAGAAAGATACTAAAACAATGTGAGTTAGCAAAACTAAATCAGGAAACAGTAGTAAGTAAAAAGATAATGACTGAGACAGAAAAGAGTCTAATTAAGGATGCATTTAGAAGAATGAGGAATAGAAGATAACAGAGTAAGTGAAGAACAGTCATAGAGTGAAGGGAGAGAGGATAATATACAACGATTGAGGGAAATGGAGTGAGGAAGTTAGTAGACAGACACACTAAGAGAAAAACTGAGTGAGGTGGAGTACAATGAGTGAGAAAAGGAAATGAGTAAGGGAGCAAAAAAAGGAAAGGAGAAGACGACTAAAACAGTGGCACTGAGAGAAAATAATTTGGTGATGAAAGTAAAGGGAAGGACATTGAAAGAAAGGAAATGAGGGATAGTAATGGAACCAGAGTAAAATAAATGGGATGAAGAACGATGAGAGAGGAGCAGTGAAGTTGTTGTAAAAGAAATGATAGAAGGTAGATAAACACAAGTGAACATAACACAAGGAGAGTGAGGCACTGAGGACATAGAGGTAGTGAACGAAAAATAGAGAGAAGAGGTCAAAAGAAAGGAGCAATCAAAGATAAGCGAGGGAGAGTGGGTGAGTTATAGTGATAGAGTGCGACAATACTGCTCAGTGAGTAAAGAGGAATTACTAAAAGAGCAAAGGAGGAAAAGACGGAAAATGGAAGTAAAGCAGAGAGACTGAAAGCTGAAAAGTGGTGCAAGGGAGAGAGGGGATGTAGACAGTTGAAATGAGAATGAGGGGTTGTGAAAGAAGTGGAGTAAACGAATGGGTGTGAAACAGAGTGAGAGAAAGGCAGTGTGAGTGAGTAAAGAGAGAGGAAAAAGGAAAGTGAGTGTCAGAGAATGGGAATACAAATTAATTTACACAATCCAAAGTATAGAATAACTTGTACAACATGTTACATAGTTTATTTTTGCTGTTCTCAGAATATATTGAATTTCACTTAAAACAGTGAGTTCAAATTACTCATCATATGACAGCGGGGAAAAAAACACAATCTAAAAGATTGTGTTTTAAAAAAACCTTAGATACTGACAAATTACAAATGTACACTAATCTTTGATTGACTTACTTTTCCTTGAGGCCAAATAGTATATCATGGAGGTCCTTTTCTCATTGCAAAGTACTCTGCTGTTCACTAAAAAATCCATTTCATCGACTTTCTAGAAGAAAAGCTCCAAGAACATCTGAAATATTTTCATTATTTTCATATACTTCTTTTTTTCAGTCATGACTCTTTACTCTTCCTGTACCTTTCCTTTTGGCCAAATAGTGTCAGATGTATGAGTATATTTTCAAATTAATTCTAAGAAACTCTGAAATTACCTTTTTTCCGACGTTCTGAAAGAAAGGCTCATACAACATTTTCACAATATTTAAGTATTTGTAAAACCATCTCTGACTCACTCATGTTCATCATTTTGTATAATACTAATATCACTTACTAAGAGATCCACTTACAGTACCTATATGACAAGTCAATTTTTTATATTACCTGGATCACTTTTACTCAGAATATATTTTTAAACAGCAAAATAACCTTTATTAACTGCTCCCGTCTTCATAGGCCAATTACCTTTACTTAAATTTCGGTTGTAAAAACACTAGGTATGAATTTTTTAAGCCAAAAGGCAAACGTTGTTTGAAAGTCAAATGAGCGTCGTTACAGTGGGTCCAACCTTTACAACTTTTTAAATAGCATGTGTAATGCCCTGATGTTGTAGAAGGACCGTCATGATAAATAATAGCTACAGTTGCAAAGGTTCCTCCTTATATTGATAACTGAGAAGCCACGAAATTTTTAATAGAAGTTGTCAATTTAGTTCCATCAGGTCTACATCGTTGGAACATTAAAATGACATACTGACCATAATTTTGTAGAAATAATGTGGACAGCATTGTAGACTTACATTGGGTACACACCATATTGTGATCCGCTGCTTTAACTAGGTTATTAAAAGGCACTGATTTGCAGTCTGGTAAAGTCAAATATATAAATCTTTCAGTGTCTATTCTAGTAGTACTTGATAAAGTACAGTTGTCGCAGTCATGCTGCCATTGATAAGAAAGGCTAAAAAGATTTTTTATATCTACACCTTCATCTTCCAATACATCAAACATATACATTAAAAATTCCTGAAAATCCTGCTGAATATTCTGTGAAAATTGATTTTGACCAGAACATATGTCTAGAAGATTTCGAATTTCTGAAACACTTTCTATTTTTGCTCTATCACTGCTACATTTCTCAAACACGGAATTCAACAAACAGAATCCTTGATACCGATTTTCAACAATCTGTTCTTATATATTTTGAAGAAAAAAAACAATATTAACCACTACATTAGCATAGCAGTTGACACCAGAACTGTTTTCAAACTGAAATCCAACAACATCTTCAACAGAATCCTTTTTCTTTCTCCTTACAATTACAGTTTCATCTACTTTTTGTCTTTTTGCTACTACCTCACAGTAATTATTCTCATTTCTTCTTTTTTGGCCTACCACACGTTTTTCAAACAGAGGATATTGAGGCAAATGTGGAGCATACTCTCTTCTTAACCTATTGTATTCTTTAACACAATGTAGATCTGCCCAAATCTTTGTTTCATCACTCTCAATCAAGTACAATCCTGATAAAGTTCTGACTCGTGATAATGCCACATATGCCATACCCTCTTGAAACACAGAACTTCCAATGTTCACCAAAGCGCTATCTACACTTAAACCTTGAGATTTATGAATTGTCACCGCATATGCCAAACAAATAGGAAACAGTTTTCGGCGAACATATAGGTCTTTCACAAGCAAAAATCTAGCTGAACAACGACAAATTTGTTCTATTTCATCAATGCCATCAAATTTAATTTTTAAAATTTCAATTCCATCTCTATTTTTGTAATTCACAAAACCAACAACATGACCCATTGCTCCATTTACTAGACCTCTTTCAACATTTAAATTCCTTCTCAAAATGATACGACAATTTAAACACACATTCAGAGTCTTTTCAAAACCAGCAGTTTTAGATATAGTCTTCTCTAATGAATCCAATTTTGATTTCAAATTTTCAGACAAAATAATTGTTGCTCCCATATGTTCAATTTTATCTATAGCTTCCACTTTCACTATCTCTTCATTTTCTAACTTTGACATTTTGTTGTTTAACATGGAACATTCTTTCAGAGTTGGCATCAAACATATGCCAGATTTCTTCTTGTTAATTTTCTTAAAAATATTCTCTGGAGGAATGTTTTCATTTGGGTACAAATTTGAAATTAATCATCCATGTAAAGCTTCTTTCCCGTGCTGACTTACTTTTCCGATTCTTTTTTTTTTTTTTTTTTTTTTTAATGAGATGTTTCGGATAAAAAGAGGTGAAAGAAGCATTACAGATATCATTTCATTACACAATCAGAATAAATACAATGGACAATATAGATACATACAATAAATACAGATACAGCAATAGATGATAAATACCATAAATTAGATAAACAGGGTTACAGAGAAAATACTACAGTAGGCATAGATATGCTAATCATAAACCATAGGCAATTCCTATTGCGCCTTTATATTTTCAATGTCTGGACACCCTCCATTTCTTAACGGGAGCCCATATATTTCTGCCCAGTTCTCTTGTTTTCTTACCCTTAAAATCATACAGGCATTCCTCGATATTGTGCATTCCTAATAGCCTAGTTAGCCACTGCTGAAATGTAGGTGCTGTAGGATCTTTCCATCCAGCGGAAATTAATAGACGCAATATAGCCACTGAAATAAAAACCAAGGCTTCGACTCCAGCTTCTGCTCTCAGTTTGCCATCCATACCTATTAAAACAACGGCAGGGGATAGAACGATGTTTTGTTCTAGCAGCCCCTCCAAAAATAGCTGTATCTCACTAATAATCGGTGTTAGATTCGGACATTTATAAAACATATGGAGGAGATCAGCTGGACCCATATTACATCTGGGGCACATATCATTATCTCTAACCCCCCAGGCCAATAATTTTGCTGGTGTATAATATAAATTAAAAAGGGTCTTATAATGCTGGGCCCTCAAATTTGAGGACCTAAAGATCTTCTTATTCAAGACTAGGGCTAGGTCTAGGTCCACATCTGGATCACCAAGTTTCTGAGCTAGGGTAGTTTCTGTTTTTTCCATATCATCCTCCAGCTCTTGTTGGAGATTTTTATACCCGATCCCAATTTTTCTCCCTCCCCTTTTCAAATATTCTACTATTGGGTTGCTCAGCATAAGGGATACCCTCGGCCTAAATGATCGGATAGTTTGTATAATCTGCCCATATAGAAACCACTGGCTAACTGGGAGCCCAAATGTTTGCTGAAGAACCTTAAAGCTAAGAATCTCATTGCCTAGCATAACATCCCCTAGGGACCTGACTCCCGACTCCCACCAGAGCCGGCTATTTCTATTTTGGCCTAGATGGGCAAAGATACTTGATTTCCAGAGATCGATGTTAACATGAATTTTGGGGATTTTCAAAAATGTTCTTACCGATTTCCAGGTTCCCCATGCCCCCATTAGTATCTTGTATTTGGCCCTCTTATAGTACTTCCGATCAATTTCACAGAACAATAACCCTGTTGCTTTGCTACCCAGTAAGAGCTCGAAGATGGAGGGAAGCACCTGGTGACCTGGCTGGGATTCTACTGTTTCCAGATCATGTTGAAACAATACATTCATTTGAACCAAAAGACATGTCCAATGATACAACCTGATATTAGGCATCTCCAAACCACCCCTCTCAAGTGGTAGGGACATGTGAGCAGTTGATCTCCTAATTTTCCCATATTGCCAGATAAAACGGATAAACATTGCTTCTATTTTCCTGATCATCCATTCTTCCAACAGCAAAGGGATGGCCCGGAATAAATACAGAAGTTTAGGGAACATGGTCATTTTTAATACATTTACCCTACCGATCAGTGAGAGGTGCAAAATATCTATCCTCTTAAGCTCCTTTGTGATTGAATCTATCAGTGGCATATAATTATCCGCAATTATCATATTTACATTGGCATTCACCCTTACCCCCAGATACACCGCTGATTCCACATATCTTTGATCTAGCTTATTAATATTACTTGTACATATAATTTGTGTCTTTTCCTCATTCAGACGATACCCTGACCGTATACCGAAATCTTTAGCCAGCTGGCATATCTCGACCATAGCTTGTTGAGGGGCCGTTGTTATGATTGCCAGGTCGTCAGCGTAGGCCAGAAGTTTAGTCGTGTGGCCATTCAGTGTCACTGGAGTAATCTGTTCAGACAATAAAAAATTTTGGATAAGGGGGTCAATATACAACGAAAAAAGAATCGGGGAGCAGGGGCATCCTTGACGCGTCCCTCTTTTAATTATTATTTTTTCTGAGCTTTGGCCCATAACCATTACCCTAGCCACCGGATCACTATACATCGCCTTAATTGCCCTTATAATCTTATTCCCAAAACCTCTTCCGGCCAAGATTCCCCACAAACAATCCCACGTCACACGGTCGAAAGCTTTCTCCGCGTCGAGGAGGATCATGGCCATGTCTCCTCCCGTGGCAGCATGGGCATCGAACAATGCTATTGCTCGCCTTATATGATCCGTGGTGCCTCGACCTGGCACAAACCCATGCTGCCACGGGGAGACTAAGCGACCAATGATCCCCCCCAATCTTTTCGCCCACACCTTGGAGTATAACTTTGTATCCGCCTTAATAAGAGAGATCGGTCGATACGAACCTGGACTATTCTTGGGTTTGCCTTTCTTGTGGAATATGACAATATTTGTCTCTTTCCAGGAGTCAGGGATAGAGCCCGAGCACACTATGCCAGTAAACAGATCCAACAATATTGGGGCAATTTCCTCCTCTAAGCATTTATATATTTCTAAGGGGAGCCCATCCGGACCCGCCGCCTTACCAACTGCTAGTTCTTGAAGAGCTATCTTGATCTCGGTCAAAGTAAGATCACAATCCAGCATCTCCCTACTACTTTGATCTAGTTCTGGGCCATCATCTTGGAGAACAGAATTTTGTACCTCCCTCCCACCCTCCTCATCATACAATTTTTGGTAGAACGTATGGAAAACCCTCAATATTTCTTGAGACTCAGTATATTCGTTTCCATTTTCCTGTATGCTAGTGATCAAGTTTTTGGATCTCTCCTGCCTAATCCGAAGTGCTAATGTCTTTCCAGCCTGTTCCCCTGTCTCATATCTCTTTGCCCTAGAAGATTGATACTCCCTAGACTCTTTCTGTGTCACTATTCCCTGGAGGTCGGCTTTGATCGTAGCCATTTTGTTCAAACATGCCTGACCATCTACTCCCTGTACTATCTCTCTAATATGCTGTGCTTCTACTATACCTAATTCCCTGATCAGGGTCTCAACCTTCATCCTATCCTCCTTCCTCAGTCTGGCAGAGCAACTTATTGTCTCGCCCCTCAAAGTTGCCTTGAAGGTTTCCCAGACTACATTGCGAGAGGCACTGTACCGATTGATGTCATAGAATTCCCTGGCCCATTTTCTTATGTGTCTCACAAATCTATCATCCGCAAGGAGCTTTCTCTCAAATGACCACTTTGATTGTCTTCTTTCAATATTATCTAAATCAAATAATAGAATCAAGGGGTTATGATCAGATAGGAATTTGGGCAACTTTATGATCTTGACTTTACCAAGTTTCTCTGAAGATAACAAAAAATAATCCAGCTTAGTGTATTTTTTATGTGGAAAGGAGTAATATGTAAAACCTGGATTGCCAGATTCTTTTGCACTCCAGACATCTTTCAAACCATGCGATCTCATTAGGGAGGACAGAGCATGAAACACTTTTGGTTTACCACCTGAATAGCTACCAGGTCTATTCCAGTCTGCCGAAATATTGAGATCCCCACAAATTATAATAGGGGTAGGCCAGTCTGCAAGTTCCCCTTCTAGTGTATCAAACACTGCCGGATCGTCCTGATTCGATCCGTATACCGTACATATCGTACACCCAAGATTCAGTTCCACTATTGCCCATCTCCCAGAACTATCTACTTTAGTCCTTTTCACCCCACCTAGCATCGGTTTAGCAAGAATAGCCACCCCCTTGTCATTGAAGTCTGAGAGGAGCAGGCTAACATCTCATACCCCCTTATATGCAGCAAATTTCTACTGGCCCATGGGAGGTGGGTCTCCTGCAAACACAGAACATCCAAATTATTAAATTTGACAAAGTGACATAATCTTTGCCGCTTTCTCCAGTCATTTAACCCACCAATATTGACGGAGCAAATTTTAATGTGAGCCATATTTTTGAGGTAATCTTTCCTGACAGGAGAAATCCGGCTGCCCTGATTTGGCCAATATTTTCAATGTAATCCTCTGATTGGCAACAGAAACCTCTTTACTCCAAAACATCTTGTTTTTTTGAATTTTTCCCCCCCCTTTCCCATCCCTCCCCCTTGCTTCCTTATCTTGCCCCCCCCCGCCCCCCCACCCAAATACCCCCTCATGTGAGGCGCTCAGACTAGGTCTGTGCATACAATGGAAAAAGCGTCTGAAGCAGTGGAGATGGAACTTAACGAGAGAAAGCCATGCATAAAACCACCCCCTGTGAGTCGGAGAAAAAGAAAAAAGGAAGAAAAAAGAATTGAAATACCTAAAAACCACACACAACACCCTACCACCCCACTGCAGGTTCAAGTAATGAATAAAGTAATAGATAAAGGTGCCTAAGATCTGATTCACATATAATTTCTTAAACTAGCCGATATCCCATTTAAACAGTTTTTCTCTTTTTTTTTTTTTTCCCCCCCACCCTTTTGAGATAGTAGAGATAACTTAGTCGTCAGAATCAAGCACTCTGTGAATCCAGATATTCCCTGGCCTTAATTTCGGAGGAAAAGTACAGAGTTTTACCAGCATTAATTATTTTAAGTTGTGCCGGATTAATCAGGTAAACCTGCATCTTTTTGTCCTGGAAGGGTTTTATCAATTGTCTCAGCCTCCATCGTCGCTCGACTGTTATGTGGCAGAAATCAGGTCTGACAAAAAACGAGATTCCTTCAACTACCTTCCGTGCTTCCGGTCTAGCTTTTTCTGATATTGCCTGCCTTAGTACAAAATTGCCTAAAAATATCAGTATGGCTCTCGGCTTATCTCCTTCCTTTGAGTTCCTACTTAGTTTAAACGGAGTACGGTGAGCCCGCTGAATTTCCTCAGCCCAATTCCAGCCTGGCAAATCTACAAATGCTTGCTTAAACAGTTTGATGACAAAAGCCCTCACGTCTGTCCCTTCGGCTCCCTCCTGTACTCCCAAAATTCTGAGGTTGTTCCTTCTTTGGCGATTTTCCAAATCTTCCAACTTCCATTGGATGTCTGTTATTTGGGCACTTTGAGAATCTACTTTATTAGAGGCAGCTGCCGCATCTGCCTCGGTTGAAACAACCCTCTCCTAATCGTGCATGTAATGCTTCTTTCCCATGCTCACTTACTTTTCCGATTCTTACATCTTGTAGAATATTTTTATAATCTTCATCCTTTGCCTGCCGCATATTTTGAAGCAGTTCTGCATATTTGAAGTTTAACCATATATTAACGTTTCCAATGCTTCCTAGGCACTTCCTGGTATCTTCATGCGTGAGCATTTCGAACACAGGTTGTCCTTTCACTGGAGTCAACTGCAGTAGATCTCCAAAAACAATAATATGTTTTCCTCCAAATAAGACATCATAGTCTGTTCTAAGAATTTCTTGCATTCTCAAATGCACAAAAGCAAGCATTATATTTGACACCATGCTTACTTCATCAATGATAAGAAGTTTCATTTTCTTCAGGACTCTTGAAACTTCGGAACACGCATCTCTAGATAGCTTGTGATATTGCAATTTGTTATCATGCTCCACTGGCAGCATCAGTAAACAATGTAAAGTAATCCCTTTAATGTTATGTGCTGCCCGCCCAGTTGGAGCGGTAACAACACAAGATAGCGGTGATTCAGTCCTTTTCTGCAGATAAGTTGCAATTGCTTTAATCAGAAAACTTTTTCCAGTTCCCGCTTCTCCACTTACGTACAGTTGGACTGGTTTAAATTATGTACATGAGCACTCTTTTTCTCATGAGTGAATCCATGTTCAATCTGATCTGTGACTTCGTCATATATCTGTTTCTGCTCAAGGTTTAGTTGTTTCACCAAATCTTCTAAGTAAACTACATCATCTTGAGCTTGTTCCATAGCTCTTTCCACCTCATCCATGGCAGTGGCAGCTTCATTATGAATAATTGGTCCTCCAAGTGGATCCTGACTCAATGAAGCAGAACTCTGACTGTCTTGAGAACTGTCTCTAGCAATCTCTGCAGCAATTGTGGCTTCTTGCTCTATTTCTTCGTTCAACATTTGCAGATTATTTGGAAAAACAGGACATTCTATGGTACCCTTGGTTGCATTAAAAGAATCTTCGTAACAGAGAAAATCTCCAAGTGGTTCCTCTTCTGTACGCAATGGCTTAAATAGTTGCAAAAGAGCTAAATAGTAAAATTACATTTTCTCTGGATTTTCGCAACTAAATTTTCGATGATTAATCAAATGGCTTTTTTTCTGTCTTACTAGACATCCTTCACACCCAATGATAGCATATATTCCATTGTTGATATCTTCTCTGATGGTTCTCTTATAAATATAGTTTTGCAGAACTTCATACAAACAACTATTCTCAGGATGACTACTTCTATTTGGATAGTATGTATCCAACATGTTTGTCTTCAAAATATCTGTACTTTCTGGTTCTTTCTCAGCCAAATACTCTATTTCTTGTACAGATTTAAAAACTCGATTTAGTGTTGCAGCAAGACCTAGACTCACCCAAATGATGGTTCTAGATTTGGCATAGAGACTTGCTGATGACAATCGATCAGAACATTCATATGCTCCAATTTCTCGATGCGACAACATCTTCAGACTGAAACTGTATAATTTCTTGCTTAGACTCTTTTCATGTGAAATGTCCTCCCACATTTCCTTCAGTTCTGTCTTTTCTTTTTTTGTGATGTAAGACGTCACATATCGAGCCACAGCAATAGAGTTGTCAGCAACGAATTGAATATCCATGTTAGCATTCCACATGGACAAAATCACTGGGTTGTAGTCGTTGATGTACTTGGACTCTTCGTTTCCTTTTAAATTGTATGTATTTTTTGGTGATTTCCTCGTCACAGTATGTCGCAGAGAAGACATCAAATTATTTACTCTTCCTTTAGAAATCACTGGTCGTGGAAAGCTGAAACGACATTTTGTGTAGAACTTGTCCTTGTTTCTGAATTTTCGACGACAGTACTTTCCACAACGATATGATTGAAAGAGTAAAACTTGTTGCCTTAAACTGTTTTCTTCGGTAGTTTTCGGAACAGCACATGTTGAATACTCTTCAATGAAGCTCATCACTGTCTCATCCGAATCTGTTCCAAATTTGGGTGCATCTTTAATCCACAACAACATATGTATGTGAGGAGCACCTCTGGCTTGATACTCCTTTCTCCAAAAGAAATCCAAAACCTCTCCAAGGGGAGGATTTTTTTTGTTGGTAATAAAAGACATCATAGCTTCAAATCTATGATTGAAATATCTGCATACATTCACTGGATCCAAAGAACACAGTTCTCCTGGTGTTTTGAATTCTATATTTTGTATATTTGCATTTGCCTCTCGTAGAAATTGAAGTAAGTCGTCCCATGCATACTCGGCACAGCTAATAGTGAGGAACCATGTAGGAGTTCCTAAGTTTCTTAGCATACATTTCAATTCCCCATGACGACGGTACCAATACTCGTTTGTACCACGCTGACATGCCATGAGATTGATTAAATGAGATTCCAAAATATTATCTTGCAGATTCACTTTCTCCATAAAGTCCCTCGCCGAAACATTTTGCAGATGTGCTCCACTTTTCAGTATATGGTTTACTGCATAAGAAAGCCCAGACAAGTCACTTTCATACAGTAAATGAAACAAATAGGGAATGCATTGACGAAACCTTGGATCTTCAGCATATAATCTTACAGTTCGATATTCAGATGCAGGAATTTGAAGTGGTCGATCTTCATATCGTCCACCTCGACCTGTTGGAAATAGCTGTGGAAAGCAACGAGCTTCCAAACTTTCTTCCCATACACTAATGGGACTTCCTTTTGCTGCTTTCATTTGAAACAATTCAATTGCATTCCCCATTACTTCTTTGGAATGCAAAGGATGAACAGTATAATGTTCATATATTTCTTCACTTCTAGACACATCACCTTTTTCAATTTGGCCGCCTGAACAATCACTGTCTTCATCTGCAGCTGTTTCCTCTGCTGCAACACATACATCTTTGTAATACTCATTGTTTTTGACTAAATACAACGTTGCCTTTTTGACTTTCCTAACATCCACTAAATCTTGCCAGATTTTCTTACTCTTTGTCGGAACCCCATTAACTAGAATAACCCGAGGTTCCTCTTCCACTTTCTCTACACCAATTGTATCAATATTTTTCTTGAAATCTAGAGGCAAATAAACAGCTCTTCCCTTTAATCCTCTCTGTAAATCTGAAGGAGGCAATTTCCCTATCTTAGGCTCCATGCGAACAATTGCCTGAAAAGGATGGACACATTGAATCAAAATAGACTCATATGTATTTAAATCCATCAATTCACGGGGAATGTCTACCAACTCCAGATTATTATGAACAGCTCCAGCAGGCATTCTGTTTTGATTTAATTTATCATAACAATATTTACAAATACGCTGATCAGAACTCAAATCAAAACAATTCTCCACCCACAAATAAGTTGCTAAATCCTTCCACTCATAATTATTCATCTTTTCACTTTTTATGTATAAATCAACTAATCTAGTTCGATGTTTATAATGACTTCGTCGACAACACACACAAGTAATATACGCCCTTTCACTTGATTTCACCTTAAACCTGGTAATTTCCTGCTCAAACTTTTCTGTACTTGAAATCTGTACATTGTCTTCCACATTACCTTGAATTGCTGTGTCAATTTCTACACTGTCCTCTTTTTCACCAAAATAACAAATCTCAATTTCTTCACAAATCTTCTTCACATCTAATTCAGTTCCATGCAAAAGAGAACTGTTTAAATGTTTAAGCTTAAGTGCTGGACTTTTTGCATAATACAACATTCTCACTAATTTCCTCATTTTGGTATGATGCACTGCTAACATCCTAAAATGATGAAAAACACTCTGACAGACTTTTCTAGAAAGACAAGCCAGTGAATGCCCTTGCAAACCTGTGTTTTCTCTCACTCTGCAAGGATCTAAGTCTTGCAACAACTTCACTTTCTGCTTTAGACTTTTCTTACTATATGTACGTAAGAAATTACAAAACAAATCAATTGATTTCTGTCGCACACTACAAATATGACTACACTTCCAAGTGTACACTGGACCCTCAGTACGTCTCCCTAAAACTTCATCAGTTAACACCTCTTCTGGTTCTCTAGGCACAAGTTTCTCTTTTTCAATCAGACAACCGTCTTTCACTTCATTCGCTCGACCACTGGTGTCAACTGCATGCACTAAATCATTCTCCTGGAAGTAACTCTCCTCATTAAAAAATGGCTCACAACTTGAACTGTGCATCCATTCTCAAGAAAAATCTTTACAAAAATTAGTCCGATTAATTACTCTTTTCCATCTACTGTTTGATTTGAAAACATCAATTGTCTTGTTAAGTGTCCTAATTCTATTGATTATTAAAATAAATAATTTTTTCTTAACTCCAAAAGCCTGATCAACAATCTTCTCTACACTTTTCTTTTTCTTATAAAAAGCAGCTCTGTTTACCTTTCCTAATGTTTTTTAACAAATTTAAAACCAGCCTATTGCGAAACATTCGTTTACGAATGTCTCAACTGATTCTGCCTTCTATTCCTATACATATTATTCTCTCCTGCTCCAGTTGTAGGATTCTTTGAGGTGCTCTCCTTCCTTTTCAAATTTACTCTCTCAATCTCTTTTTCTACATGCTGTCCAACATTTTTTTTTGATCTACATATGTTCCGTAAGAAAGACTTAGTTGTCTTACCAGGAGCTTTGTTCCTGTTTTTTGAAGTATTTGTTGTGGAAGAGTGCTGTAATTCCGTTGCTGTTTTTGTTTTTTTGCGGTTATCATGTTTTCTTCTCCTTTGCCTTGAGGGAATCTTTCCTTACTCTTGAAATCTTGATTTCAATCTGTGTTAAAGAAAAAAAGTAGCACATTATGGACCACTATTACCAAACAACAAAGCAATGACAAAAAGCAAACGGTCTATTCAGGGTTACAGATCAGGTGAGGATTCTCCAGGGGTGCAGAAGAGGTGAGGCCTGTATTGAAGAGTGTAGTGGAAGACAGCTCTGTCCACAGGTACAAAGAAGATGAGACCTGTGTCTAAGAGTGCAGTAGGGGATAGGCTTCATGAAGTCTAGTCCACCGCACTCATTTATACACAGGCTTCACCACCTATGCTTCCCAGGAAAGGCCTCTCTCCCACTACAGTCTTGAACATAGGCCTCACCTCCTCTGTCCCTCTGGACATGCCTCACCTCATCTGCACAATCTACTTCCTAATCTGAAGTAACACAGGTGACATTATTGTGAAAGGATGAAATATATGTATTTAATCATGCAGACATTATGTATTCCTTCTCAAAAATCTAAAACTCATTGATTTGCACCAAAATCATTTTTTAAATAACATTTTAGACACACACTGCAGGTCCTATGTACAAGCATTCTTAAACTTAAATTTTTAATAAATTCTGGTCTTTAGTTATGTTGTGTGGCTACCTTGTCGGGCGCCGGGACGCTCCTTCGCTGGAGCAGCTGCGCGCATTACAAATGCCATTAACATAACATAACATAACATTCAGTGTCCATGAGAACAGTGGAGAGGACTGACCTCCTCTCACCCTTGGACAAGTCTTACCTCATCGGTGTCCTCTGGACAGGCCTCAATGTATTGAGTATAAATGATGGTAACTGGGTGCACATGAGGTGACGCATGTCCAAGGGTGTAAATAAGCTCAGGCCTGTCTAAGGATACAGATTAGTTGAAGTCTATTCAGTGTTGCAGATGAGTTGAGGATTGTCTAGGGGTGCAGGAGAGGTGAGGTCTGTATTGAAGAGTGTAGTGGAAGAGAGGTCTGTCCACGGGTACAAAGAAGGTGAGACCTGTGTTTAAGAGTGCAGTGGGGGATAGGCTTCATAAAGTCTAGTCCACTGCACTCTTAAACACAGGCCTCACCACCTATACTCCCCAGGAAAGGCCTCTCTCCCACTACAGTCTTGAACACAGACCTCACCTCCTCTGTCCCTCTGGACATGCCTCACCCCAACTGCACAATCTACTTCCTAATCTGAGTTAACACAGGTGACATTATTGTGAAAGGTTGAAATATATTTATTTAATCATGCAGACACTGTTTATTCCTTCTCAAAAATCTAAAACCCATTCATTTTCCCCAAAATCATTTTTGACATCACATTTAAGAAACACAGCACAGCACCTATGTACAAGCATTCCATGTTACTACTAAAAGTTCACAATTTTACAAAATACAATTCCTCTATGCAAACAAACTCAATGTGATTCCTACACTGAGTTAACACAGGTAACATCATTCTGAAAAGGTCAAATTTATTTCTTTCAGCATGCAAACACTATTTATTCCATCTCAAAAATGTAAAAGCCATTCATTTTCCCCAAAATCGTTTTTCACTTCACATTTAAGAAACACAACACAGGTCCTATGTACAAGCATTCCATGCCATTACTGATACCTCACTATTTTACAAAATACAATTCCTCTATGCAAACAAACTCAATGTGCTTTCTACACTGAGTTAACACAGGTAACATAATTGTAAAGAGTCAACTTGACGCCTGTGTCTAAGAGTGCAGTCGGGGATAGGCTTCATAAAGCCTAGTCCACTGCACTCTTAGACACAAGCCTCACCACCTATGCTCCCCAGAAAAGCCCTCTCTCCCACTACAGTCTTGAACAAAGGCCTCACCTCCTCCGTACCTCTGGACATGCCTCACCTCATCTGCACAATCTACTTCCTACACTGACTTAACACAGGTAACATCATTGTGAAAAGGTCAAATTTATTTCTTTAAGCATGCAGACACTATTTATTCCTACTCAAAAATGTAAAAGCCATTCATTTTCCACAAAATCGTTTTTGACATCACATTTAAGAAACACAGCACAGGTCCTATGTACAAGCATTCCATGTCATTACTGAAACCTCACTATTTTACAAAATACAATTCCTCTATGCAGTAAAAACTTTTTACCAAGCATTATCAAAAAGCATGACACAAAGCAACATTAAAAAACCACAATTTGCTTCCAAATCTTCTCCATAGAGTATACAAGTCTCTATGTATATTAAATGAATCATTACTCACCTTTACAAATGCTTTAGGAGATTGAGAACAGTGTCAGACACACACACCAATATTTCTTTAGCAGAGCAAAAGGTATGTACTCCAGGCACTGCAACCATGAATGGCACAGAGAACCTCTAATTCTACACACATAATGGACATGATAACCAATCAAAACTCTTCCCTCTCTATTTTCAAACCAACACCCTTCCCCCCTCAGCCTTTTCTACCTGTTACCATAGCAACTCCCTCCTCACTGAGCTCTCAGGGTTAAAAGTTTATTCTACAATGTTGCAAATGAACTAAGCAAGGATGTTTGACCCCTCAATACACCAGCTTATCTGCTGCAATCTTTCTTTAAATGACTTTTTCTTAACCATTCAATTTGCTTCTTTCACAGAACAGAACCATGCACCCCAACTTCCAGTTTTCAACTATCTGAATCCACCAATCATTGCTTGTGATTGAAGAGCACTGAAACTCCAGTTTTTTTTTGCAAACTCATACTGTTCCAACTGCCATTTCATTCCCACACTTCATCTGACTGCACCAGAACCTCCTCTTACCATGTATTCTGTATGGATTATTGGACATAGCTACATCCACTGTGCTCAAAGGTATTCAGCTACCAGAAATTTTCACAACCTTGACTTACCAAATGTAGACATAAAATGGATTGGCCAAAGAGGATTGATAGGTCATCAATTGATACCATTGGTGAAAACCTTTTTGCATCTGCCACACCCTAACCTCATAATTCTGCACTGTGGTGGAAATGACTTAGGCACTTTGACTGGGGTAGGTCTGGAAATGCTTTTAAAGGACACCTTTGAGCAATTGATGGCACTTTTTCCTCAAACTGCATTGGTATATTCCAATATATGCCAAAGACAGAAATGGAAGTGGTCCAACCAATTTTGTCCACAATTTGAGAAAGCACGGAATCATGTGAATAAATCTGTTTCTGCTTACATGAGAGACTATGGAATGGGTTCAATATACAACAACAACTTGCGTTACAACATGCAAGATATCTACAGAGGAGATGGTGTGCACTTCTCAGATGAGGGGAATAGAATATTCCTTCTGAATATAAGACTATGCATTGGAACCTACTTGTAGGTACCTAAATCAGCCACAGAACCCAAAAGCTCTTTTCAGAGCTACCCTACCTCTGATCACTCCAAATGATTATCTTTTTCTAACTCTTTTCACTGTTTTTCACTAAAGTACGCTCCCCGGTACGCTTCCCGGTGCGCGTACCGGGCGCACCCCCCGCGAAATCTTTTTTTTAAAATTGGGTTTTTTGGGCCTATATTGGCCTCCTAAGCCCCCCTCAGAAAACCTAGGGGGTCAGGGAGTGTCTACCGTGCCCCCTTTTACCCATTCCCAACGTTGTTTGTCCTCCATCTTGTGTCTCAATTCTTCCAAAACACAAGATGGAGGACTCCCGTAGCGCTGCCGGTACGCGTACCGGGGCGCGCACCGGGAAGCGCTCCCAAAAAATGTTCAAAGTTAATTTACATAAAAACCACTGGAGACACTTTCACCAAATATAGAATAGGCCCTACTACATACCAATCCCTACCATTTTCCCAAATTTGGTGGAATTCCATTGAGCCATTTGAGCTGTAGCATTGTCTAAATATCCTGAGGTAAATTACATGACAAAAACACATCTGAAGTGTTAGAATTTACAACCAATTAAAATGTTACTTTCATTTTCTACTTTTTTTCCTGACATTTGATTGGTTATGTACATGAATATAAATGAAAAATGAGAGGGAAACACGGCCATTTTGACTACAACTACCTGAGGTACATCTTGAAAGGATTTTCGCATTTTTTCTTCTTCACCTCTCTGTAAAGTAAGTTGATAATTTGTAAGGGGCACTTTAAGTTAATTTGTAAAAACGTTTTCCGATAGTTATTTACTGTCCCTCTGCTATAGTTGGAGAAGCGTGGCTCAGTGGTTAGAGGCGGCAGACCCGGAAGCTGAGATCAGCCGTGGACCAGGGTTCGATTCCCCACCTCGGCGGGTCTCGGGCTCAAAAATGTCATGGACTCGACAATTCTCGCTCCGGTGCCTACTCGACTCACGGGGTCACACTCTGCGACTCTGGGCAATAGCTTGCTTAATCTCCACTACGGCCCCTCGCGGCGGGATGCCTGGCTTTCACCTTGTGAATACCCTGCCGGGGTATCTCACAGGGGAATACCAGGACGGGTTCCCTAAGCAAGCGCCTTGAGACCCCTGGGTGATTAGTGCGCTTTATAAATCGAAATACATTTACATTTACATTTACATAGTTATAGATAGAGATAGGCTCCTCTGTTATATTTATGGATTGACTTAGGCTTCTCTGCTATAATTATGAATTTACTTACGCTTCTTCACAGGCACTTTTTTATATTTCTACTTCCTGCCTGTTACCATACACTGCCCAAAGTTAACTTCACTGTTAAAAAATCAGAACTACCTGTCTGAACTTAAACCCATCAGTGCCCTAACTCTACTGATATAGTTATTTTTTATGCAATTTACAGCAAGAAAATGGAAGATACACCACAGACCAACAATATTTCTTTCGAAATAACTGATGAGCTGATTCATTTCGAAATAACTGATGAAGAGATTGTTGAAGAAGATTTATTTGACTTCCTGGATGAGTCTCTTGACCAACAATTCATAGACTGTTTAGATAATATGTAATCATGCAGTACAAATTTGGAGGAGATTTCGGATAATGAAATGTTGCAAGTGTTATTAAATTATGAAAAGTCAGAATAATAAATTAATATTTAATAATTGAAAATTGTTTGAGACATTATTCATTTTTATATCTAATTCATGAAGTACTACCAAAATGATAATGTTTATATTGTAGTATAAAGTGAAACGTACAGTATACTGTGCAATTTTAAAACATCATAAGTGTGTGTGTGTTGGGGGGTGAGGTGTGTGTGTTGGTGTGTGGGTTGTGTGGGTGTGGATGTGTAAGGTGTCGGTGTGGGGTGTTTGGGTGTGGGTGGAGGTGTGCGTGTGTAAGGTATGTGTGGGGAGTGTGTGGCTGTGGGGGTGTGGGGTTGTGTGCGTGTGGGTGTGTATGGGACGTACTTGTAGGTACCTAAAACAGCCACAGAACCCAAAAGCTCTTTTCAGAGCTACCCTACCTCTAATGACTCAAAATGATTTTTTTACACTACTATTTTCACTATTTTTCACCAAAGTACGCTCCCCGGTACGCTCCCCGGAGCGCGTACCGGGCACTCCCCCCGCGAAAATCGAAAGAATTTTTTTTTTTTTTTTTTTACCAGCGGGACACTTTTATGGCCCCCACATCAAACCTAGGGGGTCAGGGGGGGGGGTCTACCCTGCCCCCTTTTGGTTATTTCCCCCTTTGTTTTTGCCACCTCTTGTGTCTCGATCCTACCGAGACACAAGATAGCGGCCGCTCTGGACTGTTTGGAATGTTTACAGACACCCGAGAGCCAATCAGCTTTCCGTGCGCAAGTCGAGTGGCGCGCCCGGAGCGCTCCCCGGTGCGCGTACCGGGGCTCGGCTATAGATATATATATTTTTTTGAACCTAAATTACTCCAAATCCTCTGGAGCACATATCTTGAGACATAGCAAAGGCACATCGGGCTACCAGTCCCTACAATTTTGCCAAGTTTGGTGAAAATCCATTCAGCCGTTCGAGCTAAAAGTGAGTCCGACCGCCCTATGGAAATTAACATGGGGTAAACATGTTTTGGGACCCCCCTTTTATCTCGGCCCCCGCTTGACGGATCCCCCCAAACTTTCAGGAAAGGACCGGAGCGCCGCAAGGCAAAGTTGAGAAAAATTTCAGGCAGATTCCTCAACCGGCGCCAAAGTTATTCCCAATAGAATATTGCGATTTCCCTATGGAAAACAATCCTAACTATAACTACCTACTGGCGACCGCCAGTAGGTAATATATATATATATATATATATATATATATATATATATATATATATTACCTACTGGCGGTCGCCAGTAGGTATATATAGTTAGGATTTTTTCTCTATGGGTTTTTTGAAAATTCTATGTCTAATAACTTTGGCGTTTGTGGACGGAATCGGCTGAAATTTTCAGGAAAATGGCACATTTTGTTTCTGAGCAGCCCTTGAAAATTTGGGGGGGGTTCGTCCAGTGGGGGCCGAGAAAAAAGGGGGGTCCCAAAACGTGTTTTTAACATTGAGTTTTCCATAGGGCGGTTGGCCTCACTTTTAGCCCGAACGGCTGAATGGATTTGCACGAAACTTGGCAAAATTGTAGGGACTGGTAGCCCGATGTGCCTTTTGTAGGTCTCAATATATGTGCTCCAGTGGATTTTGAGAAATTAACGTTTAAAAAAAGATATATATCTGTAACAGCGGACCGGTTAGCGCTCTGGTTCGCGGACTTTTCGCGCAACGAAGCTTTGTGAAGCGAAGCTGATTGGTTCTCCGGCGTCTGTCAACATTCCAAACAGTCCGTAGCGGCCGCCATCTTGTCTCTCGGTAGGATCGAGAGACAAGAGGAGGTCAAAACAAAGGGGGAAATAACTATAAGGGGGCATAGTAGATCCTCGCTGACCCCCTAGGTTTGATGTGGAGGTTTTAAAAGGGCCCCGCGGGGCAAAAAAAAAACAAAATAATAATAATCGAACGGCTGAATGGATTTGCACGAAACTTGGCAAAATATTAGGGACTGGTAGCCCGATGTGCCTTTGCTAGGTCTCAATATATGTGCTCCAGTGGATTTTGAGAAATTAACGTTGAAAAAAAGATATATATCTGTAACAGCGCTCCGCTTCGCGTACTTTTCGCGTTACGGAGCTTTGCGAAGCTGATTGGTTCTCCGGCGTCTGTCAACATTCCAAACAGTCCGTAGCGGCCGCCATCTTGTCCCTCGGTAGGATTGAGAGACAAGAGGAGGCCAAAGCGAAGGGGGAAATGACCATAAGGGGGCATAGTAGATCCTTCCTGACCTCTTAGGTTTGATGTACCATTTTGCCAAGTTTGGTGTAATTCCGTTCAGCCATTCAGGCTGTAGACGTATGTAAATGTCCTATGGAAAATTGCATGGGGAAAACACATTTGAAAGTGTTGAAATTTAGAACCAATTAAAATGTTACTTTGGTTTTGTATTTGTGTGTGATGAAAGTTAATTGGTTATGTATATATGTCAAATGAGAGGAAACCACAGCCATTTTGTGATACTACTGTCTGAGGTACATTTGTGAGGAATTTTTGGTGGTGAATTTCTGGTGTTTGATTTACACAGTACTAACACTTCTGCTACTTTTAAAAAGGTGAGTTGTTAATTTGTAAGGGGAACTATGTTGTACACTTGAAGATAATTTGAAAAATGTTTTCTGTTATTTATTTGCAGTCCTTCTGTTATACTAAATACTTGATAAAGTTAGTTTTATATTATGTATTACTAAAAACGATAAATGAAAGTGATTATTTTTTTCTGCAATTTACCGCAAGCAATTTCAAAATAAAATGGCTCACAATGAAGAGACCGTGGCAATTTCTTTTGAATTGTCCAACACATTGATTGAAATTGAGAGCACCAATAATGAAATATTGTCACAAGGAGGACATGACTTGTATGATTCCATTAGATTGATTGAAATGGACAGCACCAAGAATGAAATATTGTCACAAGGAGATGACTTGAATGATTCCACTACATTGATTGAAATTGAGAGCACCAATAATGAAATATTGTCACAAGGAGGAGATGGCTTGTATGATTCCATTAGATTGATTGAAATGGACAGCACCAATAATGAAATATTGTCACAAGGAGGAGATGACTTGAATGATTCCACTACATTGATTGAAATTGAGAGCACCAATAATGAAATATTGTCACGAGGAGATGACTTGAATGATTCCACTACATTGATTGAAATTGACAGCACCAATAATGAAATATTGTCACAAGGAGGAGATGACTTGAATGATTTTTTTGATCAATCTCTTGATGGCGAATTTATCGAGTGTTTGGAGACCATAGAGTTACAAGAATCATCATTGGAGACTTTTAATGAGTACATTGCTGATGAGGACATGTTACTAGTTCTTTCAAATTTAGAAAATTCTGAAGAATAAATTTATATTTAGAAATCAAAAATTGTTTGAGACATTATTCATTTTTATTTTTAATTTATGAGGTTGTAGCGAAGTGATTGTAGTATAAAATGAGACTTATAGTATAGAGTGCAACATTTTTATGTTACATGGTAAGTTTACTCATATTTACTTCCCTTCTGCCACTATATTATCTCCAATGTGTATTTGACATGTCTTCTTCATCTCCGGCCTCCTTTCTCTCACTGTGTGTCTCCGATGCATCTTATCGCTGGTATTTTGTGTAATTACAGAAGAGAGTAAAATAAAATAGTTCGGAACGTGAAAAGGGGGCAAAGTAGAGTACTCCTCACCCCCTAGGCCTTTTTAGGCGGTCCCAAAAGGATCAGTTTCTGCTTTCCTGAGAGATTATGGTATGAGTTCCATATACCACAATAACTTGCATTACAACATGCAAGATATCTATCTCCTATTACCAACTTTTGGAGATATTCGCGCTAAGCGCGAATATCTCCAAAAAGTAACACCTGCCCTGAGCAGTTCTTAGCCATGTTATCCAATGGGAGGTGGATAACATGGCTAAGAGCATTACCTCGGTAATGCATGAATATCGCTGAGTTTTTAGCGATATTCATGCATTGCGGCCGTTTATTATCGCATTTGCGATAAACCTTGATAATAGCAAGGTTTATCTGCGATAATTTCTGACGATGCTTAGCGGTAAAAAAATCGTTGCTAAGCATCGTTAGGGATAAATATCGCTTAACTTTGGTAATATGCCCCAACGTCTGTTAACGTTCGATTCGAAGGAAATGAGGAAGTGTTGAAAAACATTGTCTGTGCCATCTTGCCTTTTTTGAAATGCCACACTTTTGTCGTGCACGCCAGCCATTTTAGATGTCTTGACCAGACCCACTCTCTGCACGCTGTCGATTCGTAGCATGGCTCCTCACCCTCGTAAGCATCTCCCCCAGGCACTGGTCACCACCGCTCTCTGTCTTATGCATGGGCAATAAACCTTCCCCCATCTGCGCTGCTCTTCCCTGAGAATCACACTCTGTGCCCGCCCGACACCTCCCTTTCGCCCTATTCACTACCGCACCCTCTGACACTCCTCTTCCTCTGTGTCCGATTGTCCAGGCTATCAGCTAGCCCTGCAGATGTAGTTTATGGCTCCAGCTGTAAAGATTCACCCCTCTTCAAAGGAGTTATAGTAGATCAAGGCCCACACCCGATGAGATCCGTCACACCACACGTGTTCCTACTATCTGAAAACCATCCTGTATTGTGATTGGTGAGGGGACCGAGCCTGAAGCGGAAGATTCTAGGAATGACTCTTTGTACATCAAAGTTTTTACAATTATGTGTCACATTAAAAATATATAGCACTCCAACAAAGTAGTAGGAATATAAAACTTTAATAACATATAAATATATACAACAAAACAAAAACAGTAAAAACATTTAAACAACGAAGAGACCGTGGCAATTTCTTTTGAATTCCTGATGAGGACATGTTACTAGTTCTTTCAAATTATGAAAATTCAGAAGATGTTGCCTGGGGGTGGGTCGTCAGTAGCAGTCTGTTGTGCGAATAGTTCCAAGGCAGCAGAACGCGCTGAAATCTAGATGGCACGAAAGTGATGTCTAGTAAGTTGCCGCCCAGCAAATAACGGCGTGGGGCGCCGCGGGGGTGAGTGAGTCCAGTAGGCACCACAGCTATTCTTACCGGCATTGCAGAATTACTGCTGGGGACAATGCCTGTGCTGTAGCAGGGTCACAGCAGAAACAAAAAGGATTCTGTTGAAGATGTTGTTGGTTTTCAATTTGAAAACAGTTCTGGTGTCAACTGCTATGCTAATGTAGTGGTTAATGTTTTGTTTTCTCTAGAAAATGTAAAAGAGGGGGAGGCAGTCCAAAGTTCCGTTAAAAGGGCAAAGGAAAGGATCGGTGGTTTGAACTATCAGTCAAAAAGGGGAGGGGGTGCAATAATTTTTCCTACCGGGTCACACTGTGCTTTCACCGGAAGTGAGGTCTGCAGGATTGTAGTAATTCAAAGTGAGGCTGGCGCCAGCATGGGAGCGCCGACGTCCCGCGGATACAGTTTCGTCACTCCACGGGCGATCATGGCAGTCATTCCCCATCGGGGGTCGGAGAATCTTCTAGAATCTTCAAGGTCGTGGAGGACTACGGTGGTGGAGTCAACCAGTGACCGGGCCATTTCTTTATGTTGGGCCCGCTCTTGCCAGGTCGACCGCCATTTTGAGAGTTCGGCAGCTACCGGCGATCGCGGGGTCACATGAGCGGACGGGCTCCACCCTGCCGGGCGAGACGTTGCACCATGGCCACAGTGGAAGAACAGTTATCTAGGTCGTTCCGAAACTGTGCAGCACTGTAGTTGTTAGGATGCCACCGCCTGGAGCGCTGAGGGTGCAGCTGGGAAGCCTCCACCTGGGGAGGCGGGAGAGGCCTGTTCGCACCGTCTCTCCCTCCCAGTGCACCCCACGGCGTCTCGCTTGAGATTTGTTATGGCCGGACCAGGCGATGAGGACGAGGGGGGGGTCGGAGGCATGTGCAAGACATCCCCCTCCAGTGTTGTCGCAGCCATTATAAAAGAAAGAAGTGTCCCGTCCGTCTTCGGGCCGGGCTTCCGGTGGATGTCGGCCGGACGCCCCTGGCCCCATGAACGGGTTTCTTGGTTTATCGGCTGCAGCCGGATCCCGTCGGCCTCGGCCCCCCGACCGTTGGTGGTCGGACCGGAAGAGCATGTGGCGGGACTACCTGCAACTCTCAAGGGCCACCGCGGCCGGACTGGGAGAGAGAGGAGAGGGTCGAGGAGACATTCCCCCCCCCTGCAACTGTTCAGCGTTGTAAAGGCAATCCCCTGGCCGGGTCCCGCTGGTCTCGGCCTCTCCTCCGGCTACACCCTACGTTAGGATCTCCTGGCCGAGGCGTGGCAGCAGGACCTGCCTTATATGGGCTGCTCCCGGCTGGGCGTAGCCGGAACCCTGCCCCACCTTGGAAGTTTCCAGAGTGGGGGTGGATGTTCTACTGACTTGCATTTTCCCTAGTCTATCGATTTTTTTGGCGTGGCAGGCGGTGGGACAGCGAGGGGTGATTTGGTTTCTCTTACTGTTTTTCTGGTCTCTCACCACTGGCATATTTTAACGTTTTCTTGTTTCTAGGACATTAATAGGTTTTATCATTACGTTATGTTATCGTTTCTTTGTTCGTTGTTTAATAAAAGTTCATGTTCATCAGTGGCCTACTGATTTTCGTTTTCCTATTTTTTTCTTTCCAGGTTGTTTCATGGTAAAGTTTCTGTTAACAGGATACAGTGATCACTTCGTTATTATTGCATATGTCCTTTTCACTAGGGGTGCTCTCTGGTCGGGCCAGATGACGTATCTCTAGTAAATGGTCCGGGTGAAAAAGGTGCATCAATCAGTGGGGAGTAGATAGGCATGACAGATTACAACGGGGGAGAAAGGTCCGCATTACATACCCTTTCACTACTTGCAAAGATTTTCCTACGTTTATTTGCAAACAGGGAATACCTCCAAAAAGAACTAATTCCCAAACAGTCAATGTTCGGACAATCAATCAATCAATGAGGAATGAAATAGGTACGACGTGTTAAAGGCTTGCGTTACCTACCCTTCACTATCTGCAAAGGGAGATAGAATATTCCTATTCTTCCTCGTTTGCAGGTAGAGAAGATCGTTAAGAGAATTAACTTCGAACAATTCAATGCTCGATTGAAACAATCAACAAGGGGTACTGTGAACACAAATGAACGCCGCTTATATACATACGCATTGCTATTTTCAACAGGTTGTTCCTAATGTTTCTATTTTAGCGAGGTCAAAAGAGATCCCATTAGTGGCCTACTGATTTTGCTCGATTCCTTTTGTTTTTTTACACGATTTTTCGCTATCTGCAAAGAGTAAACAGAGTATTGCGACTCTGTGCTTGTTTGTAAATAGAGAATGAACCAAAGAGAACAATCAATCAAATGGAGAGAGAAGCAGGCACGACGGATTACAAAGGGGGAAAGGGCTGCGTTAACTACCCTTCACTATCTGCAAAGAGAGAGTACTCCTAATAGAAATGAGGGGTGGGGGGCAGCAATCAAAGCAGATCAGTGTGCATAAACACGAAAAAAAAAATTCTTACCACGTACTTGACATTCGACAGCTTATGATATTTGCTATTAAAAAAACATTGAAATTCACTGAAAAAACCATAGGTTATAGACCATATATAGTTAGGAATTAGCATTTACAAAACCTTGAAAATTCACTGAAAAAACCATAGGTTATAGACCATATATAGTTAGGAATTAGCATTTAAAAAACCTTATTTTACTCACACAAAACCATTGAAATTCCATATATAGTTAGTTGCACTAACTATATATTGCGCACCCGCAATCCACTGCTGATGATGTCACATATTACATCATTCATGACATGGTCAGTGACATCACTGATGACATCACTGATGACATCTCAAATGACATCACTGATGACATCACTGATGACATCTCATTTGACATCAATGACCACATCACTGATGATATCATTCATGTGACAATACAATGCATCTCCTCACATTTTAATATAACCTCTGTTTCACCCAGTGTTAAAAACAGAGTATAATTTTTGAAACCATTGACACACCAATACTAGTTACTACATACGTACTCACTGATTCCTACGTCTACACACACATTCACTCATTCACCCATACAATCATTCATACATACAATCACTCATGTTTACAACACAATCATATGCACTCATACACCTATACAGACACTCACACTCTGCCACTCATCCATGGAGTTACTCACACACCTAGTCAGTCCTGTAAAGAATCAATCACACTTCCATTTTCTACTCTATACAGTTAAACATAGAGCACCTTACGTTTTCAACCATTTACTAACACATACTTACTCTCTTATACAATCATTGATACAAGTACACATTGATCTGTACAGAGTCACACACCTCCCAGCCAGCCACACACACACTCAGTCTCCCATGCAAATACTTGGGCAATCAATCAATAACCCATATAGTTACTCATATAGCTACTGATTAACACATGCAGCAGTTTACAGAACAACAGACATAATGATGCACAAATTAAGACAGTTTAGTCACTAACCCATGCACTCAGTGAGACACATTTAATCACTCACTCATACATTCAGTCATGCACCTACTAAATCCTTCGTCCAGACACTTATACATCCACTCATTCTTCAATATGTAAGACATATTTTAACTTTACAGAAACATAGTCACTGGATGTTGTCATCAGTGATGTCATCAGTGATGTCATTTGAGATGTCATCAGTGATGTCATCAGTGATGTCACTGACCATGTCATGAATGATGTAATATGTGACATCATCAGCAGTGGATTGCGGGTGCGCAATATATAGTTAGTGCAACTAACTATATATGGAATTTCAATGGTTTTGTGTGAGTAAAATAAGGTTTTTTAAATGCTAATTCCTAACTATATATGGTCTATAACCTATGGTTTTTTCAGTGAATTTTCAAGGTTTTGTAAATGCTAATTCCTAACTATATATGGTCTATAACCTATGGTTTTTTCAGTGAATATATATATATATATATATATATATATATATATATATATATATATATATATATATATATATATATATATATATATATATATTACCTACTGGCGGTCGCCAGTAGGTATATATAGTTAGTATTTTTTCTCTATGGGATTTTTGAAAATTCTATGTCTAATAACTTTGGCGTTTGTGGACGGAATTGGCTGAAATTTTCAGGAAAATGGCACATTTTGTTTCTGAGCAGCCCCTG
This sequence comes from Lissotriton helveticus, assembly GCF_964261635.1. NCBI lineage: Eukaryota > Metazoa > Chordata > Amphibia > Caudata > Salamandridae > Lissotriton > Lissotriton helveticus. The sequence goes on from NC_136069.1 coordinate 514,872,541, forward strand.
AAAATTTTGGGGGGGTTCGTCAAGGGGGGGCCGAGAAAAAAGGGGGGTCCCAAAACGCGTTTTTCCCATGTTAATTTCCATAGGGCGGTTGGCCTCACTTTTAGCCCGAACGGCTGAATGGATTTGCACGAAACTTGGCAAAATTGTAGGGACTGGTAGCCCGATGTGCCTTTTGTAGGTCTCAATATATGTGCTCCAGTGGATTTTGAGAAATTAACGTTTAAAAAAAGATATATATCTGTAACAGCGGACCGGGCAGCGCTCTGGTTCGCGGACTTTTCGCGCAACGGAGCTTTGTGAAGCGAAGCTGATTGGTTCTCCGGCGTCTGTCAACATTCCAAACAGTCCGTAGCGGCCGCCATCTTGTCTCTCGGTAGGATCGAGAGACAAGAGGAGGTCAAAACAAAGGGCGAAATAACTATAAGGGGGCATAGTAGATCCTCGCTGACCCCCTAGGTTTGATGTGGAGGTTTTAAAAGGGCCCCGCGGGGCAAAAAAAAATAATAATAATAATAATCGAACGGCTGAATGGATTTGCACGAAACTTGGCAAAATATTAGGGACTGGTAGCCCGATGTGCCTTTGCTAGGTCTCAATATATGTGCTCCAGTGGATTTTGAGAAATTAACGTTCAAAAAAAGATATATATCTGTAACAGCGCTCCGCTTCGCGTAACGGAGGTTTGCGAAGCTGATTGGTCATTCTGTCACTGGGCTATAGTTGGGCTACATCTGGCTGATATTTGGGCTACATTTGTTTTTTTGTGTGTCTGGCGGCCATCTTTGGGCTACATTGGGCTACATTGGGCTTCATTGGGCTACATTCGGCTAATTAGCAAATAGCTCATCGCAAACTAGGAATGGTAAAGAATCGCTATTTATTCCTTAAAGTTCGCTATTTAGGAAATGCAAAAAACTTTGATGATACATATGGCGGTTCATCTCTAACAAGATAAGAAGCATAGGGATACATTTATGATGACTGGCGCATCACCAGGGATGTGTTAGTCATTCTGTGCCGCTGTTCCGTCACCTATGGTGTGCTGCATTTACAATGCGGCGCATCATGGGGCAAAAACAGCACAGATGCGTGATGTATCTGTGCCGTAAAGGTGGCGCATTGCTGGAGTTGTATCGCAAGTGTGATGAAGCTCCAGCAAGGGTCGGGGGTGCCCCTGTCGCAGGGTTTCTGTTCTCACACAGAACTGTGGACAGAGGATTGGAACCTCGGCGAATGCATTGCTGGAGTTGTATCGCAAGTGTGATGAAGCTCCAGCAAGGGTCGGGGGTGCCCCTGTCGCAGGGTTTCTGTTCTCACACAGAACTGTGGACAGAGGATTGGAACCTCGGCGAATTAGGGTGTCCCAAAACTCACGTTAGTAATCAAAAACTCCTTAGCAAGCTAGGTACAGTGTCACATTGGATATAACAAACTCTCAATGTTTAGACAATCCAGAATATGAACTTATAGTACCTCAGGATACGTGGAACTCATGAACAGTCGGTCGTTATAGATTTCTTAGAAACCAGAACATGGAGTTAAGAAGAACACATGTGTATTTGAAATGTTTATTTACTAATGCCGTCTTCTCAGGCGTAGTACCTTAGATAATAAAAGTACACATATTATCAGTAGCAAAATTACCAGCATAGTTACTAGTACATAAAAAGTGAATGGTGATAGTATGTTAACATGCTGTAAATGAATAAGAGTTAGCAACACTTATAAGCAGCCGCGGGCCGTGGAGGGAGTTACGGTGAGGCAGGGAGGCGGGGAGGGGGAGAAGCAGGGTGGAGAATACAAGTACACATATTATCAGTAGCAAAATTACCAGCATAGTTACTAGTACATAAAAAGCGAATGGTGACAGTATGTTAACATGCTGTAAATGAATAAGAGTTAGCAACACTTATAAGCAGCCGCGGGCCGTGGAGGGAGTTACGGTGGGGCAGGGAGGCGGGGAGGGGGAGGGGCAAGGTAGAGAGGGCTCCACCCTGCTTCTCCCCCTCCCCGCCTCCCTGCCCCATCGTAACTCCCTCCACGGCCCGCGGCTGCTTATATCTCACCCTCCCTAATACACATATTATATTATTTGCTAAGAAGGTCTCTTTGTGTTGGTTTAGGGCGTGCCCATACTTTAGTGTCTTAGATTTGAAGGAATCACATCAGCATACACCAGCTCTCTCTTCATGTGAACCGCATCAACTGTTGTGTATGTGTGTTCGGCAAAGCAATATAAAACCCGCCTCATGCCCAGAATTGGCAGAAGTTGCACTTATGTTATGAGTATGAAGTCGTGGAGATCAGACCTCATAACAATTCTGTATCGTGTTGTTCTTGAAACTTTAGCACTCGCTGTACAGATATAGTTTAACAAGTAAAGCAGATAGTAGACCAATAACATATTATTCTCATGTAAACCACGATGAACTACTAGGTGGAAAGCTAAAGCAACAACTAAGTGTTGTGTGCAGAAGTTGCAAAAAAGGAAAAATGGCGTTTAAACCGGTAATGAGCCCATGCTAACTTAACACGGTGTAAAGATATCCAGGACCTAGATGACACCTCCTCATGATCCGGAAACGAACTGAATAAGATAATAGAAGTGCCATCTCATGAGAGCAGATTGCAAGTTTATATGTGGACGGTCCGCAAGGTAAAGCATTAAAAACTAGGAAAATTTAATGCTAAAGAAAAATAAAACAGCCAAGTACTTTATCGAGTCTTAAGCCAATAGGCAAGGTAAATAATAAAAACTTGACAAATAAGTCAATGAATTGTCAATGAAATGCTAGTACTCAGCATATCAAACATGAAAAAGGTCTATGACATAACTGTGTATGCAAAATAAGCTGCAACAGCCTCCAATAGGAAGTCACCGTCTTCATCCGAAAACAGTTCAGCCATCCAATTTAAAAGCGGAAAAGAACATACGTGCTCTCCCAGCACCGGATCCTCTATCACCATCAGAGGACAGCTCGGTGGGTTTTCAAGAAAGCTCTGTTCCAAGAAAGACTGTGCTGCCGCCAGTAAATTCCAGGGACCAAGTAGTCCATGCATCAATGCCACAGCCATAATCCTTTCGCCAGGACAAACCAACTCGTGAGTAATGATAGGAGTCATCAGCTGATTAAAGTCGACGTCAGGAGAAACCGGTCCGCAGAGACACAAATCAATGGCCCAATCGAAATCACAGGTCAGGCAGTGAAATACAGGCTGGACACAGGTGAAGTAGGAGAATCGAAAAGATAATCCATATGCCGTGCTTAATATCGCCAACGGCATTGTGCCATAATATTCTAGCATGCGATTGCGGAACAGTGTCAGCAGCTGCAGGGTGGGAGGTTGCATAGGAGGGACATCCATATTTAAAAATGTAAAAAAGCACAAGAGCGTCCGCTGGTAATGCAAGTAAAAATGCCAATCCACGAACCAGAGTGCAGAAAATAGAATGAAAGGAAGCAGGGATGACTCCAAAGATTTTCTCAAATGAAGTCACGAGACCACTGGTAACAACTTTAAAAAAGTGCGCCAGGGACTTTGTGGAGGATGCGTTAAAGATAGTCGGAAACATGTTGCTGAAATTGAAAGGCAAATCTTAATTGAAAAGGGTGTGCACCTCTGTACGGGTGTTCGCTATGTGAAGTACGAAAGTTTCACGGGCCGAACTCAAGGCCACCTCTCTCTGAGACAAAAGAGCTCTTATTCTTGCCATGCCGTTGAAACGTGTCCCAAGGTTGGTATTTGTGGCCAGATTGAAAACTCCCTATGTTCATGTGTGGGAGGAAATAGAACATTTCTGCAGCAAATAACCCGTTCACTTACTGTTACGATAAAAGGAATACTTTTAATTAACTCAGAACAATCTTCATTATTGAGCATCAAATAACTACCATTTTCCAACAACTTGAACGTGGGGATGATAGCAGGAACTGGCGTGCCTTGCAACACGCAAGCCATATTTGGTCGGTGTTTGTTGCATGAACCGTGTAACTGTATGTGCCTACACATTAGTGAATGATCTGGCGTCTCAGTGCATTCCTCTCCATTCAGATAAACTTCTTGATCATCTTTGAAACATCTGTATGTGTATGGAAGCGACCAGACCTCATGAAGAAAAGCACTACCTAAAGGTTCATAACGACCTATTGGTATATATTTCATACAATTTGAAAACTTATATAAAGCAAAAGGCAGCGTTATTAAACCGTGGATAAGGCATGTTGCCAAAAAACCCGCAATCCTCTGCTGATGATGTCACTGAGCATGTCATGAATGATGTAATATGTGACATCATCAGCAGTGGATTACGGGTAATAGTATCTCTAGTTTACTCCCCTATAGCTGTCTTTCTTTTAACATAAGTGTCTGTTTCCTTCCCTTATACTTACTGTTTTTGGTTCGCTTCCGGTTCGCGTACCGGCGAGCGAACTGGGAAGCGAACTAAGAGAAATAGAGGTTGGCAAAGTTCCAAATATTGTACCAATTTTTTAATAACGGGGAGGTAGTTCTGAAAAGAACTTTTTTTTTTATTTTTCTGAACATTTTTTTACTGTTTTTGAATTTTTCGGAACAGTTTTATATTTTTTTGGGTTTTTCTTGGAGGGGGCAATGAAAACGATTCATTGTAAAGGGCTCAACAGGAGCAACAAAACAAAAAAAAGAAGTATTTATTATTTTGGGCGTTTCGTACAAACTTGCATATGATAGTCAATAGCTCTGTTGATCAGAGTGATGCTTTTTTCTCCGTAGGAAATGAATCCATCGCAAAATGCGCAGATGTGTTTTACATCACCAAATCTCATTTGTATATTTGGCACCATCTCCCTGCCCTCTGGTCCCGTTACTTCCGGTACAACAGATCTTCTGGCCATAATAGGGAGATTATCTAGGTCGTTCCGAAACTGTGCAGCACTGTAGTTGTTAGGATGCCACCTAGTCATATGGCGATGCATTGTGTAGTTTCCGAAACTGTATTTTTTGTCGGTCCCTCTGGACAGTCTATCTTGACATATAAGGCAAGTTACGTATCTTGCATTTACTTTTTTCTGACCGTTGGGAATTTTAAAAAATTGCCAAATGAAGTTTTCTTTCCGGTGAGACGTCCTGGGCTGCTCAGGCAAAAACTGCCTCTCTTCGTGCTCGTCCTCCTGTTCCTCTTCTTCTTCTTCTTGTTGAATTATAACTTGAGCAGGTGGTCCACTCTTCCTTGGATGTGGTGGAGGTGGTGGGGAAGCACCAGCTGAAGCTACTAAAGAAGCCATTGCTCAGTGATCACAAAGGGTCTTTCTCTCACAATGATGAAAGTCAGAGTGAGGAAAGAAGGAGGGATTTTCATCATTTGGGAAAAACAAGAGTTCTCAACCAATCAAAAGTGTTCATTTTAGATTATATGACCTAGTCTTACATCATTAGGAAACCAAAAGTGAAATGAACCAATGAAAAGTGTTATTACCAAGTCACATGACTTGCTGTGTTTACGTTAAGCGCTTTGCAGGGCCTCCCGGTTTGCTTCCAGAAACCTGCGCTTTGCGACTCGCTTCGCGTACCAGTTCGCTAACGTAGTACGTCATATGACGTATCACGCGACAACGTGAAACGTCATGCGGACGGGAGGCGTCACGATGTTGTTTTGTAACGCGGCACTTGCGGTAAAGAAACGTTTACCGGCTCGCGGTCTATTTCGCGGCATCAAGGTCAGCTAACGGGAAGCTTCCCGATTTGCGAAGCGGGAACGAAGAATAAAAAATATTTTAAAAAAAAATTATTCATAAACATATAAAATATATTTTTGGATTTAAAGAAGAATACATTTTACAGCTACAGATATTAGCTGTTAAAAAACCAATGAAATTCACAGAAAAAACCATAGGTTATGGACCATATATAGTTAGGAATTAGCATTTACAAAACCTTGAAAATTCACTGAAAAAACCATAGGTTATAGACCATATATAGTTAGGAATTAGCATTTAAAAAACCTTATTTTACTCACACAAAACCATTGAAATTCCATATATAGTTAGTTGCACTAACTATATATCGCGCACCCGCAATCCACTGCTGATCATGTCACATATTACATCATTCATGACATGGTCAGTGACATCACTGATGACATCACTGATGACATCTCAAATGACATCACTGATGACATCACTGATGACATCTCAAATGACATCACTGATGACATCACTGATGACATCTCAAATGACATCACTGATGACATCACTGATGACATCTCATTTGACATTACTGATCACATCACTGATGACATCATTCATGTGATAATACGATAAACCTCTTCAGACTCTAATATAACCTTAGATACACTCAGTGTAAACAGACACTCATAGACTGTCACTCATCCATGGAGTTACTCAGACACTTAGTCAGTCATGCAAAGAATCAATCACACCTCCATTTCCTCAACTATACAGTTATACACACCTTACTTATTCAAACATATACTAAAACATATTTACTCACTTATACAATCCTGGATACAAGTTCACAATGATCCATACAGCCACTCACACATTCACTGGCTCTTATGCACAGTTATTTATATATGGTAACTCTCACATGTACTGTGTTTTACATATGTACTTACTTTGACATGTAGCACTGAGATATCCATTCACTCACCAATACACTCATGCACACAGTCAACCGCCCATACAGCTGTTTCCACATGCACTTTTGAACCCATACATCCAGTCAATCAACTGCTCACACATCTATGCAGAGAGTCATACACCTCCCAGCCACCCACACACACACTCAGTCTCCCATACAAATGCTTGGGCAACCAATCAATAACCCATACAGTTAATCATATAGCTAATGATCAACACATGCAGCAGTTTACAGAACAACAGACATAATGATGCACAAATTAAGACAGTTTAGTCACTAACCCATGCACTCAGTGAGACACATTTAATCAGTCACTCATACAGTCAGCCATGCCCCTACTAAATCCTTCATCAAGACACTTATACATCTATTCATTCTTCAATATGTAAGACATATTTTAACTTTACAGAATTATACAGTCACTGGATGACGTCATCAGTGATCTCATCAGTGATGTCATTTGAGATGTCATCAGTGATGTCATCAGTGATGTCACTGACCATGTCATGAATGATGTAATATGTGACATGATCAGCAGTGGATTGCGGGTGCGCGATATATAGTTAGTGCAACTAACTATATATGGAATTTCAATGGTTTTGTGTGAGTAAAATAAGGTTTTTTAAATGCTAATTACTAACTATATATGGTCTATAACCTATGGTTTTTTCAGTGAATATATATATATATATATTCACTGAAAAAACCATAGGTTTCACATCAGTTATAGTTAGGAATTAGCATTTAAAATACCTATGAAATTCACTGAAAAAACCATAGGTTTCACACCAGTTATAGTTAGCTGGAAATTTTACTCGCATAAAACCAATGAAATTCCCACGTTATAGTTAGTTGGACTCACTATAACTTGCGCGTGCAATACACTGCTGATGACATCACATATTACATCACTCATGACATGGTCAGTGACATCACTCATGACATCACTGATGACACCATCCAGTGAATGTGTGTCTTTCCGAAAAATAAATATGTGTTATATATGTATATGTAAAAGTTGATGGAAGAATAAATGTTTAAATAAGTGTTTACATTAATGTTTTAAAAAAAAAATTGATTGGTTAACTGGCTTATTAAGTGTATCTTAGGCAATACATATATTAGTGAGTAATGTTTAAATATAAGGATTAGTGTTTCACTTTGTGTATAAGTGGCTGCATGGGTTGGTGAGTAGCTACATGTGTAGGTATATGGGTTATTAGATGTTTGTTTTAATATCAGTATGAGTGTCTATATGGTTTGGTGGGGGTATTACTTAGCACATAGATGCATGAGTGACTGACTCTCTGTTTGTATGTGTTTTGAAGACAGCATATGTGCAGGACTGTATGGGTGGATGACTGTATATATGTGTGTGTTAGTGACTGAATGACTGTCTCACTAGTATCTTTATCAGTAACTACATATGTTTTAATATAATATATGTGAATATTGATGTATATAAGTGAGTATATGTGAGAGTAAGAGATTGTAAGAGTTCCTGTTTAAATAAGTATGTGTTTCTATAAGTGATTGTTTAAGAGAGTAAGTATGTGCAAGTTTCCTTAGAAGTAAGGTGGTTGTGTGTGTATAGCTGTATATGCAAATAAATGGATGTTCAATAGTTTATTTGCATGTGTGAGTATGTGTGAGAGTATCTTTTGGATGACTGTCGGTGTGTAACAGGATGTATAGGTGTATCACTACATATGATGAGTGAGTATATGTATGAGTGACTATATAGAACTATTGGTCAATGAGTGGATGTGTATAAAGATGGTAGAATTATTGAATTGGTTGTTGTAACTGGTATGGATATCTCCATTTTTTTGAAAATGTAGTTTCTATTTTTGAATATGTGTTTCAAGGGTTACATTACAGTGAAAAGAGGTCTGTCACTCTGTCACAAGGATGGTGTCATGAGTGATGTCATGAGTGATGTCACTGACCATGTCATTAGTGATGTAATATGTGACGTCCTCAGCAGTGCATTGCACGCGCAAGTTATAGTGAGTCCAACTAACTATAACGTGGGAATTTCATTGGTTTTATGCAAGTAAAATTTCCAGTTAACTATAACTGGTGTGAAACCTATGTTTTTTTCAGTGAATTTCATAGGTTTTTTAATAGCAAATCTCTATAGGTATGAATTGTAATATTTTTATAATGAATTTTATATTTTATAATTATGTAATACTATTTTTTTTATGTTTATTTATTTATTTATTTTTCTGCCCCGGAGCTCTCCCAGGGCGCGTACTGATGCGCTCACCGGTGAGCGCAGTGTTACGGCGCGCCCTGGGGCGCGTACCGATGAGCGTCCCGTTAGCGCTATTGCCGCGAACGAAAACAACATCGTGACGTATCGCGTAGCCCCGTGATGCGTCATATGACGCACGGCGTAAGCGCACCCGGAAGCACCCGAGCGCATACAATCGCGCAACGTAAGCGCCGCCGCGACGATGGGCGCGCCCCGAGGCGCGACGACGGGCGCGCCCCGGGCGCGTAGCGTAAGCGCGTCGGGTCATGTGATCTGAAAATAACACTTTTCATTGGTTCAGAACAATTTTGTTTTCCAAATTATCAAAGCCCCCACCTTTTTTCCTAATTCTCACTTTGTTATTTGAGTGAGGAAGACCTGCTTTTTCCTTACAGAGATGGCGGGAGTAAGTGTGAGAGGTACCCCTTAACAACAATCTAGGGAAATAGGGTTAGTCAACCAGTGGAACAAGGAAATTCCCTTGATGAGAACTAAATAAAATACATTAAAAAATCAAAACCAATAACAAGATTTACGTAAATAAAATGAATTCATACAATTTATTGAAAATACAAGAATTAAAAGCATTAAAACGAGTGGACCCATGTAAGGCCACTCAACACAATTGAAAATATAAAGGAAAAGAGTTTAACATTCAATATTGACCAGCAAAATTGAAATACAGAGACAGGAAGGCTGTAAGACATAGAATTTGTACAATACTGGTTGTATATTCAGACTCTATTTCTGACACCTGGGTTATGTACACCAAAATACAGTATATCAAAAAAGATGTCTGGGTCATGAATTATACTAGGTGGTGACCCACCACCTAGTATAATTCATGACCCAGACATCTTAGGGAAAGGGGAGTAAACATGGAGGATAAGAATAAGTGAAGGAAGCAGAGTAAGGAAACAGGAGTGAGGTAGGGTGAGAGAATAATAGTGAGGTTAAAGGAAAGGGTGATGACAAACTAAATTTTTTTAGTCACACTTACCTTATGATTATTGTAACCTTAATTACATTTTTTTACTACACTTTGTATCTGTGAAAGAGAGAAGAAAAAATAAGTTATAATTAGTAAAATAAAAGATACAAATGAAGAGGTTAAAAATCATAACAGTGTATTAAGAAATAAAGTACGAGTGAAAGACACAGAAAGGGAAATAAAGTGATGTAAAAGGACAAAAAGAGGGTTAAAGAAATAGAAGGAGAGCAAATTACTAAGAGTAAGGCATATAGATTCACTGACAGAGATGAAGAGAAGAAGAGAGAAATGACAGTGATTCGGTAATGAAAGTAAAGAGAAGAACATTGAAAGATAGGAAATGAGGGGTAGTAATGGAACCGGACTAAAAGAAATGGGGTGAAGAACGATGAGAGAGGAGCAGTGAAGTTGTTGTAAGAGAAATGATAGAAGGTAAATAAACACAAGTGAACATAACACAAGGAGAGTGAGGGACTGAGGACATAGAGGGAGTGAACGGAAAATAGAGAGAAGAGGTAAAAAAAAAAGGAGCAAACAAAGATAAGCGAGGGAGAGTGGGTGAGTTATAGTGATAAAGTGCAACAATACTGGTGAGTGAGTAAAGAGGAATTACTAAAAGAGCAAAGGAGGAAAAGACGGAAAAGGGAAGTAAAGCAGAGAGACTGAAAGCTGAAAAGTGCTGCAAGGGAGAGAGGGGATGCAGACAGTTGAAAAGGAAATGAGGGGTTGTGAAAGAAGTGCAGTAAATGAATGGGTGTGAAACAGAGTGAGAGAAAGGCAGTCTGAGTGAGTAAAGAGAGCTGAAAGAGAGAGGAAAAAGGAAAGTGAGTGTGAGACAATGGGAATACAATATAAATTACACAATACAAACTATAGAATAATTTATACAACATGTTAGATAGTTTATTTTTGCTGTTCTCAGAACATATTGAATTTCACTAAAAGCAGTGAGTTCAAACTATTCATCATATGACAGCGGGAAAAAAAACACAATCAAAAAGATTGTGTTTAAAAAAAAACATATAAACTTACAAATCACATATGTACACTAATCTTTGATTCACTTACTTTTCCTTCAGGCCAAATAGTACATCATGAAGGTCCTTTACGTTGGAAGTTACTCTGCTGTTCTCTAAAAATTCCATTTCATCGACTCTCTAGAGAAAAAAAACTCCAAAAACATCTGAAATATGTTTCAATGTTTTCATATACTCCTTATGTTCAGTCATGACTCTTTGCTCATTCCTTCACCTTTCCTTAAGGCCAAATAGAGTCAGATGTATCAGTATATTTTCAAATTAGTTAAAACAAACTCTAAAATTACCGTTTTCCCGACGTTCTGAAAGAAAGGCTCAAACAACATTTTCACAATATTTTTAAATAATCATAATTCCATCTCTCGCTCTCTCTCATGTTGAACATTTCCTATAATACTGATATCACTTACTATGCGATCCACTTACCATACCTTTATGAGAACTATAATTTTTATATTATCTTCATCACTGTTACTCACAATATAATTTTAAACAGCAAACTAACTTTTATTAACTGCTCCCGTCTTCATAGGGCAATTACCTTTACTTAAATTTTGGTTCTAAAAACAGTAGGTATGAATTTTTTAAGTCAAAAGGCAAACGTTGTTTGAAAGTCAAATGAGTGTCATTACACATAGTCCAACCTTTTCGACATTTTAAATAGCATGTGTAATGCCCTGATGTTGTTGAAGGACCGTCATGATAAATAATAGCTACAGTTGCAAAAGTTCTTCCTGATATTGATAACTAAGAAGCCACAAAATTTTTAATAGAAGTTGACAATTTACTTCCATCAGGTCTACATCGTTGGAACATTAAAATGACATATTTACCATATGTTTGTAAAAATAATGTGGACAGCATTGCACACTTACATTGGGTACACACCATATTGTGATCAGCTGCTTTAACTAGATTATTAAAAGACACTGATTTGCAGTCTGGTAAAGTCAAATATATAAATCTTTCAGTGTCTATTGTAGTACTACTTGATAAACTACAGTTGTCGCAGTCATGCTGCCATTGATAAGAAAGGCTAAAAAGATTTTTTATATCTACACCTTCATCTTCCAATACATCAAACATATACATTAAAAATTCCTGACAATCCTGCGGAATATTCTGTGAAAATTGATTTTGACCAGAACATATGTCTAGAAGATTTCGAATTTCTGAAACACTTTCTATTTTTGCTCTATCACTGCTACATTTCTCAAACACAGAATTCAATAAACAGCAGAATGTTTGATCCTGATTTTCAACAATCTGTTCTTGTAAATTTTGAAGAAAAAAAACAACATTAACCACTACATTAGCATAGCAGTTGACACCAGAACTGTTTTCAAACTCAAATCCAACAACATCTTCAACAGAATCCTTTTTCTTTCTGCTTACAATTACAGTTTCATCTACTTTTTGTCTTTTTGCTACTACCTCACTGCAATTATTCTCATTTCTTCTTTTTCGGCCTACCACATGTTTTTCAAACAGAGGATATTGAGGCAAATGTAGAGCATACTCTCTTCTTAACCTATTGTATTCTTTAACACAATCTAGATCTGCACAAATCTTTGTTTCATCACACTCAATCAAGTACAATCCTGATAAAGTTATGACTCGTGATAATGCCACATATGCCATACCCTCTTTAAACACAGAACTTCCAATGTTCACCAAAGCACTATCTACACTTAAACCTTGAGATTTATGAATTGTCACCGCATATGACAAACAAACAGGAAACTGTTTTCGGCGAACATATAAGTCTTTCACAAGCAAAAATCTAGCTGAACAACGACAAATTTGTTCTATTTCGTCAATGCCATGAAATTTAATTTTAAAAATTTCAATTCCATCTCTATTTTTGTAATTTACAAAATCAACAACATGACCCATTGCTCCATTATTTTCGTGCCGTCGTTACTGAAGACGAGCAACGGACCCGAGCACGTCCTAAACTTCCTTTCCAGGTTAGTTCACAATAACGGACAGCTTAAAATTTTTTTGGACGTTACGCCCTAGCTGCCAACAATCATATTCTAACCGAGCCTTACCGTTTCTTCTCCACAGATCGTAATAATCACACAGAAAAAGGCATGTAAGTGACGCTTTGTTTCTATTACTTTATTCACCCCGGGGGAACACAACCGTCACACTCCCCAGCAGCACACTTCGAGAACCCTGTTTATATGTTTGTTTTCATGTTTGCTCATATTACAATGTTTATCTCGCAAGATGACATATTGCAATGATAGCGTTTATGTTATAATTGTTTTACCCCACAGTAATGGTACTTTATTACGTTTTGCCGTGTCGATTCCCTGATGAAGGGCATGACCTAAATGCCCGAAATGCATTGGATAAATTGTAATGACATTGCCTGAAGGATAAAAATGTTTTGAAAGCCGTAAAAGGATAACTAAGTATGCTTGCAATCCACAAGTTAAAGTGTTGATGAAATAAAAAACACACTAATAATCTACTTAACGGAGTGGAAGTCTTTTTCAAAGGAAGACAACAAAATGTGTGCCCGCAAAGGGATGACTCTAGAGATCCTCTAGTCTCACTTCTCAATTTATATTTATGACGCCGTCGGACCCTCGACGCCACCTTTCGGTGCACCATAAAATTCAATAAAACCAAACACAACCGTAAAGAAATAAATCCGCTGTGCATCTATCCAATTTCAAACCATTGCTCCATTTACCAGACCTCTTTCAACATTTAAATTCCTTCTCAAAATGATACGACAATTTAAACACACATTCAGAGTCTTTTCAAAACCAGCAGTTTTGGATATAGTCTTCTCTAATGAATCCAATTTTGATTTCAAATTTTCAGACAAAATATTTGTTGCTCCCATATGCTCTATTTTATCTATAGCTTCCAGTTTCACAATCTCTTCATTTTCTAACTTTAACATTTTGTTGTTGAAGATGGAACATTCTTTCAGAGTTGGCATCAAACATATCCCAGATTTGTTCTCATTAATTTTCTTAAAAATATTCTCTGGAAGAATGTTTTCATTTGGATACAAATTTGAAATTAATCGTGCATGTAATGCTTCTTTCCCATGCTCACTTACTTTTCCGATTCTTACATCTTGTAGAATATTTTTATAATCTTCATCCTTTGCCTGTCGCATTTTTGAAGTAGTTCTGCATATTTGAAATTTAACCATATATTAACGTTTCCAATGCTTCCTAGGCGCTTCCTGGTATCTTCATGCGTGACCATTTTAAACACTGGTTGTCCTTTCACTGGAGTCAACTGCAGTAGATCTCCAAAAACAATAATGTGTTTCCCTCCAAATACCACATCATACTCTGTTCTAAGAATTTCTTGCATTCTCAAATGCACAAAGCAAGCATTAGATTTGAGACCATGCTTACTTCATCAATGATAAGAAGTTTCATTTTCTTCAGGACTCTGGAAACTTCGGAACATGCATCTCCAGATAGCTTGTGGTATTGCAATTTGTTATCATGCTCGACTGGTAGCATCAGTAAATGATGTAAAGTAATCCCTGTAATGTTATGAGCTGCCAGCCCAGTTGGAGCGGTAACAACACAAGACAGCGGTGATTCAGTTTTTTTCTGCAGATAAGTTGCAATTGCTTTAATCAGAAAACTTTTTCCAGTTCCCGCTTCTCCACTCGCGTACAGTCGGACAGGCTTAAATAATGCACATGAGCACTCTTTTTTTCTCGTGACTGAATCCATGTTCAATCTGTTCTGTGACTTCGTCATATATCTGTTTCTGCTCAAGGTTTAGTTGTTTCACCAAATCTTCTAAGTTAACTACATCATCTTGAGCTTGTTCCATAGCTCTTTTCCACCTCATCCATGGCAGTGGCAGCTTCATTTTGAATAATTGGTCCTCCAAGTGGATCCTGACTCAATGAAGCAGAACTCTGTCTGTCTTGAGAACTGTCTCTAGCAATCTCTACAGCAATTGTGGCTTCTTGCTCTATTTCTTCGTTCAACATTTGCAGATAATTTGGAAAAACAGGACATTCTATGGTATCCTTGGTTGCATTAAAAGAATCTTTTTAACAGAGAAAATCTTCAAGTAGTTCCTCTTCTGTACGCCATGGCTTAAAGAGTTGCAAAAGAGCTAAACAGTAAAATTCCCTTTTCTCTGGATTTTCGCAACTCATTTTTCGATGATTAATCAAATGTCCTTTTCTCTGCTTCAGTAGACATCCTTCACAGCCAATGACAGCATATATTCCATTATTGATATCTTCTCTGATGTTCCTCTTATAAATATAGTTTTGCAGAACTTCATACAAACAACTGTTCTCAAGATGACTACTTTGATTTGGATAGTATGTATCCAACATGTTTGTCTTCAAAATATCTGTACTGTTTGGTTCTTTTTGCGCCAAATACTCAATTTCTTGTACAGATTTCAAAACTCGGTTTCGTGTTGTAGCAAGACCTAGACTTGCCCAAATAATTGTTCTAGACTTGGCGTACAGACTTGCTGATGATAACCGATCAGAACATTCATATGCTCCAATTTCTCGATGCGACAACATCTTCAGACTGTAACTGTATAATTTCTTGCTTAGGCTCTTTTCATGTGAAATGTCCTCCCACATTTCCTTCAGTTCTGTCTTTTCTTTTTTTGTGATGTAAGACGTCACATATCGAGCCACAGCAATAGAGTTGTCAGCAACAAACTGAATATCCATGTTAGCATTCCACATGGACAAAATCACTGGGTTGTAGTCTTTGATGTACTTGGACTCTTCGTTTCTTTTTAAATTGTATGTATTTTTTGGTGATTTCCTCGTCACAGTATGTCGCAGAGAAGACATCAAATTATTTACTCTTCCTTTAGAAATCACTGGTCGTGGAAACCGGAAACGACATTTTGTGTAGAACTTGTCCTTGTTTCTGAATTTTTGACGACAGTACTTTCCACAACGATGGGATTGAAAGCGTAAAACTTTTTGCCTTAAACTGTTTTCTTCGGTAGTTTTCGGAACAGCACATGTTGAATACTCTTCAATGAAGCTCATCACTGTCTCATCTGAATCTGTTCCAAATTTGGGTGCATCTTTAATCCACAACAACATATGTATGTGAGGAGCACCTCTGGCTTGATACTCCTTTCTCCAAAAGAAATCCAAAACCTCTCCAAGGGGAGGATTTTTTTTGTTGGTAATAAAAGACATCATAGCTTCAAATCTATGATTGAAATATCTGCATACATTCAGTGGATCCAAAGAACACAGTTCTCCAGGAGTTTTGAATTCTATATTTTGTATGTTTGCGTTTGCCTCTTGTAGAAATTGAAGTAAGTCGTCCCATGCATACTCAGCACAGCTAAGAGTGAGGAACCATGTAGGAGTTCCTAAGTTTCTTAGCATACATTTCAATACCCCATGACGATGGAACCAATACTAGTTTGTTCCACGTTGCCATGCCATGAGATTGATTAGCTGAGATTCCAAAATACTGTCTTGCAGATTGACTTTCTCCATGAAGTCCCTCGCCGAAACATTTTGCAGATGTGGTCCACTTTTCAGTATATGGTTCACTGCATAAGAAAGCCCAGACAAGTGACTTTCATACAGTAGATGAAACAAATAAGGAATGCATTGACGAAACCTTGGATCTTCAGCATATAATCTTAAAGTCCGGTATTCAGGTGCAGGAATTTGAAGTGGTCGATCATCATATCGTCCACCTCGACCTGTTGGAAATAACTGTGGAAAACAACGAGCTTCCAAACTTCCTTCCCATACACTAATGGGACTTCCTTTTGATGCTTTCATTTGAAACAAGTTAATTGCATTCCCCATCACTTCTTTGGAATGCAAAGGATGAACAGTATAATGTTCATATATTTCTTCACTTCTAGACACATCAACTTTTTCAATTTGGCCGGCTGAACAATCACGGTCTTCTTCTGCAACTGTTTCCTCTGCTCCAACACATACATGTTTGTAGTACTCATTGTTTGTGACCAAATACAACGTTGCCTTTTTGACTTTCCTAACATCCACTAAATCTTGCCAGA
Source organism: Lissotriton helveticus (assembly GCF_964261635.1). Classification (NCBI taxonomy): domain Eukaryota; kingdom Metazoa; phylum Chordata; class Amphibia; order Caudata; family Salamandridae; genus Lissotriton; species Lissotriton helveticus. The sequence continues at coordinate 514,889,501 of NC_136069.1, forward strand.
TTTTCTTACTCTTTGTCGGAACCCCATTAACTAAGATAACCCGAGGTTCCTCTTCCACTTTCTCTACACCAATTGTATCAATATTTTTCTTGAAATCTAGAGGCAAATAAACAACTCTTCCCTTTAATCCTCTCTGTAAATCTGAAGGAGGCAATTTCCCTATCTTAGGCTCCATGCGAACAATTGCCTGAAAAGGATGGACACATTGAATCAAAATAAACTCATATGTATTTAAATCCATCAATTCAGGAGGAATGTCTACCAACTCAAGATTATTATGAACAGCTCTAGCAGGCATTCTGTTTTGATTTAATTTATCATAACAATATTTACAAATACGCTGATCAGAACTCAAATCAAAACAATTCTCCACCCACAAATAAGTTGCAAAATCCTTCCACTCATAATTATTTATCTTTTCACTTTTTACGTATAAATCAACTAATCTAGTTTGATGCTTATAATGAGTTCGTCGACAACACACACAAGTAAAATTCTGCCTTTCACTTGATTTCACCTTAAACCTGGTAATTTCCTGGTCAAACTTTTCTGTACTTGAAATCTGTACATTGTCTTCTACATTACCTTAAATTTCTGTGTCAATTTCTACACTGTCCTCTTTATCATCAAAATAACAAATCTCAATTTCTTCACAAATCTTCTTCACATCTAATTCAGTTCCATGCAAAAGAGCACTGTTTAATTGTTTAAGCTTAAGTGCTGGACTTTTTGCATAATACAACCTTCTCACTAATTTCCTCATTTTGTTATGATGCACTGCTAACATCCTAAAATGATGAAAAACACTCTGACAGACTTTTCTAGAAAGACAAGCCAGTGAATGCCCTTGCAAACCTGTGTTTTCTCTCACTCTGCAAGGATCTAAGTCTTGCAACATCTTCATCTTCGGTTTTAGACTTTTCTTACTATATGTACGTAAGAAATTACAAAACAAATCGATTGATTCCTGTCGCACACTACAAATACTACTACACTTCAAAGTGTACACTGGACCCTTAGTACGTCTCCCTAAAACTTCATCAGTTAACACCTCTTCTGGTTCTCTAGGCACAAGTTTCTCTTTTTCAATCGGACAACCGTCTTTCACCTCATATGCTCGACCACTGGTGTCAACTGCATGCACTAAATCATTCTCCTGGAAGTAACTCTCCTCATTAAAAAATGGCTCACAACTTAAACTGTGCATCCATTCTCCAGAAAAAACTTTACAAAAATTAGTCCGATTAATTATTTTTTTCCATCTACTGTTTGATTTGAAAACATCAATTGTCTTGTTAAGTGTCCAAATTCTATTGATTATTAAAATAAATAATTTTTTCTTAACTCCAAAAGCCTGATCAACAATCTTCTCTACACTTTTCTTTTTCTTATAAAAAGCAGATCTCTGTTTACCTTTTTTAATATTTTTTAACAAATTTAAAACCACCCTATTGCGAAACATTCGTTTACGAATGTCCCTAAATTGGTTTTGCCTTCTATTCCTATACATATTATTCTCTCCTGCTCCAGTAGTAACATTTTTAGGGGGCCTCTCCTTCCTTATCAAATTTGCTCTCTCCTTCTCTTTTTCTACATTCTGTCCAACATTTTTTTTTTATCTACATATGTTCCGTAAGAAAGACTTAGTTGTCTTACCAGGAGCTTTTTTCCTGTTTTTTGAATTATTTGTTGTAGAGGAGTACTGTAATTCCGTTGCTGTTTTTGATTTTTTCCGCTTGGCATCTTTTCTTCTCTTCTGCCTTGAGGGCATATTTCCTTACTACTGAAATCTTGATTTCAATCTGTGGTAAAGAAAAAAATAACACATTATAGACCACTATTACCAAACAACAAAGAAATGACAATAAGCAAACGGTCTATTCAGGGTTATAGATGAGGTGAGGATTGTCCAGGGGTGCAGAGGAGGTGAGGTCTGTATTGAAAAGTGTAGTGGAAGAGAGGTCTGTCTAGGGGTTCAAAGGAGGTGAGGCCTGTGTCTAAGAGTGCAGTGGGGGATAGGCTTCATGAAGTCTAGTCCACTGCACTCTTAGACACAGGCTTCACCACCTATGCTCCCCAGGAAAGGCCTCTCTCCCACTACAGTCTTGAACACAGGCCTCACCTCCTCTGTACCTCTGGACATGCCTCACCTCATCTGCACAATCTACTTCCTAATCTGACATAACACAGGTGACATCATTGTGAAAGGTTGAAATATATTTATTTAATCATGCAGACACTATTTATTCCTTCTCAAAAATCTAAAAGTCATTCATTTGCCCCAAAATCGTTTTTTAAATAACATTTTAGACACAGAGCGCAGGTCCTATGTACAAGCATTCAGTATCCATGAGTGCAGTGGAGAGGACTGACCTCCTCTGACCCTTGGACAAGCCTTACCTCATCTGTGTCCTCTGCACAGGCCTCAATGTATTGGGTATAATTGATGGTAACTGGGTGCAGATGAGGTGACGCGTGTCCAGGGGTGTAAATAAGCTGAGGCCTGTCTAAGGATGCAGATGAGTTGAGGTCTATACAGGGTTGCAGATGAGGTGAGGATTGTCCAGGGGTGCAGAGGAGGTGAGGCCTGTATTGAAGAGTGTAGTGGAAGAGAGGTTTATCCAGGGGTACAAAGGAGGCGAGGCCTGTGTCTAAGACTGCAGTGGGGGATAGGCTTCATGAAGTCTAGTCCACTACAGTCTTAAACACAGGCCTCACCTCCTCTGTACCTCTGGACATGCCTCACCTCATCTGCACAATCTACTTCCTAATCTGAGGTAACACAGGTGACATCATTGTGAAAGGTTCAAATATATTTATTTAATCATGCAGACACTATTTATTCCTTCTCAAAAATCTAAAAGCCATTAATTTTCCTCAAAATCATTTTTGAAATCAAATTTAAGAAACACAGCACAGGTCCTATGTACAAGCATTCAATTTCACTACTGAAACCTCACTATTTCACAAAATACAAATCCTCTATCTTGCAAATGTTGATACCAAGCATTATCAAAAAACATGACACAAACCAACAGCAAAGAAGCTCAATGTGCTTCCTAGTATGAGGTAACACAGGTGACATCATTGTAAAAGGTTGAAATGTATTTCTGTAATCATGCAGACACTATTTATTCCTTCTCAAAAATGTAAAAGCCATTCATTTTCCCCAAAATCGTTTTTCACATCATATTTAAGAAACACAGCACATGTCCTATGTACAAGCATTCAATTCACCTATTGAAACCTCACTATTTCACAAAATACAAATCCTCTATCTTGCAAATGTTGATACCAAGCATTATCAAAAAACATGACACAAACCAATAGCAAAGAAGCTCAATGTGCTTCCTAGTATGAGGTAACACAGGTGACATCATTGTAAAAGGTTCAAATGTATTTCTTTAATCATGCAGACACTATTTATTCCTTCTCAGAAATGTAAAAGCCATTCATTTTCCCCAAAATCGTTTTTCACATCACATTTAAGAAACACGGCACAGGTCCTATGTACAAGCATTCAATTCACCTACTGAAACCTCACTATTTCACAAAATACAAATCCTCTATCTTGCAAATGTTGATACAAAGCATTATCAAAAAACATGACACAAACCAACAGCAAAGAAGCTCAATGTGCTTCCTAGTATGAGGTATTACAGGTGACATCATTGTAAAAGGTTCAAATGTATTTCTGTAATCATGCAGACACTATTTATTCCTTCTCAAAAATGTAAAAGCCATTCATTTTCCCCAAAATCGTTTTTCACATCATATTTAAGAAACACAGCACATGTCCTATGTACAAGCATTCAATTCACCTATTGAAACCTCACTATTTCACAAAATACAAATCCTCTATCTTGCAAATGTTGATACCAAGCATTATCAAAAAACATGACACAAACCAATAGCAAAGAAGCTCAATGTGCTTCCTAGTATGAGGTAACACAGGTGACATCATTGTAAAAGGTTCAAATGTATTTCTTTAATCATGCAGACACTATGTATTCCTTCTCAAAAATGTAAAAGCCATTCATTTTCCCCAAAATCGTTTTTCACATCACATTTAGGAAACCCAGCACAGGTCCTATGTACAAGCATTCAATTCACCTACTGAAACCTCACTATTTCACAAAAAACAAATCCTCTATCTTGCAAATGTTGATACCAAGCATTATCAAAAAACATGACACAAACCAATAGCAAAGAAGCTGAATGTGCTTCCTAGTATGAGGTAACACAGGTGACATCATTGTAAAAGGTTCAAACGTATTTCTTTAATCATGCAGACACTATTTATTCCTTCTCAAAAATGTAAAAGCCATTCATTTTCCCCAAAATCGTTTTTGACATCACATTTAAGAGACACAGCACAGGTCCTATATACAAGCATTCAATTTCACTACTGAAACCTCACTATTTTACAAAATACAAATCCTCTATGCAGTAAAAACTTTTTACCAAGCATTATAAAAAAACATGACACAAAGCAACATTAAAAAACCACAATTTGCTTCCAAATCTTCTCCATAGAGTATACAAGTCTCTATCTATATTGAATGAATCATAAATCACCATTACAAATGCTTTGGGAGATTGAGAACAGGGTCAGACATACACACCAATATTTCTTTAGCAGAGCAAAAGGTATGTACTCCAGGCACTGCAACCATGAATGGCACAGAGAACCTCTAATTCTACACACATATTCCTCATGGTAACCAATCAAAACTCTTCCCTCTCTATTTTTAAACCAACACCCTTCCCCCCCCTCAGCCCTTTCTACCTGTTACCATAGCAACTCCCTCATCACTGAGCTCTCAGGTTTAAAAGTTTATTCTACAATGTTGCAATTGAACTTAGCAAGGATGTTTGACCTCTTAATACACCAGCTTATCCAGTGCAATGTTTCTTTAAATGACTTTTTCTTAACCATTCAAATTGCTTCTTTCACAAAACAGAACCATGCACCCTAACTTTCAGTTTTCAACTATCTGAATCCACCAATCATTGCTTGTGATTCAAGAGCACTGAAACTCCACAGTTTTTTTTTGCAAACTCCTACTGTTCAAACTGCCATTTCATTCCCACACTTCTTCTAACTGCACCAGAACCTCCTCTTACCATGTATTCTGTCTGGATTATTGGACATAGCTACATCCACTGGGCTCAAAGGTATGCAGCTACCAGAAATTTTCACAACCTTGATTTACCAAATGTGAACATCAAATGGATTGGCCAGAGAGGATTGAGATGTCATCAAGTGATACCATTGGTGAAAACCTTTTTGCATCTGCCACACCCTCACCTCATAGTTCTGCACTGTGGTGGAAATGACTTGGGCACTTTGACTGGGGTAGGTCTGGAAATGCTTTTAAAGGACACCTTTGAGCAATTGATGGCACTTTTTCCTCAAACTGCCTTGGTATTTTCCAATATATGCCAAAGACAGAAATGGAAGCGGTCCAACCAATTTTGTCCACAATTTGAGAAAGCACGGAAACATGTGAATAAATCTGTTTCTGCTTACATGAGAGACTATGGAATGGGTTCAATATACAACAATAACTTGCGTTACAACATGCAAGATATCTACAGAGGAGATGGTGTGCACTTCTCAGATGAGGGGAATAGAATATTCCTCCTGAATATAAGACTGTGCATTGGAACCTACTTGTAGGTACCTAAATCAGCCTCTGATCACTCCAAATGATTATTTTACTCTAACTTTTTTCACTGTTTTTCACCAAAGTATGCTCCCCGATATGCTCCCCGGTTCGCGTACCGGGCGCTCCCCCCGGATTTTTTTTTTTTAAAAAATAGTTTTTTTTGGCCTATATGGGCCTCCTAAGCCCCCCTCAGAAAACCTAGGGGGTCAGGGGGTGTCTACCTTGTCCCCTTTTACCCATTCCCAACGTTGTTTGTCCTCCATCTTGTGTCTCAAATCTACAGAAACACAAGATGGAGGACTCCCGTAGCGCTGGCGGTACGTGTACCGGGGCGCGCACCGGTAAGCTCCCTTAAAAATGTTTGGAAGTCAATTTACTTAAAAACCACTCGAGAGACTTTCACCATATATAGAATAGGCCCTACTACATAACAGTCCCTACCATTTTCCCAAATTTGGTGGAATTCCATTGAGCCATTTGGGCTGTAGCCCTGTCTAAATATCCTGAGGTAAATTACAAGACTAAAACACATCTGAAGTGTTAGAATTTACAACCAATTAAAATGTTACTTTCATTTTCTACTTTTTTTTCCTGACATTTGATTGGTTATGTACATGAATATGAATGAAAAATGAGAGGGAAACACGGCCATTTTGACTACAACTACCTGAGGTACATCTTGAAAGGATTTTCACATTTTTTCTTCTTCACCTCTCTGTAAAGTAAGTTGTTAATTTGTAAGGGGCACTTTTAGTTAATTTGTAAAAACGTTTTCTGATAGTTATTTACTGTCCCTCTGCTATAGTTATAGATAGAGATAGGCTCCTCTGTTATATTTATGGATTGACTTAGGCTTCTCTGCTATAATTATGAATTTACTTACGCTTCTTCACAGGCACTTTTTTATATTTCTACTTCCTCCCTGATACCATACACTGCCCAAAGTTAACTTCACTGTTAAAAAATCAGAACTATCTGTCTGAACTTAAACCCAACAGTGCCCTAACTCTACTGATATAGTTATTTTTTATGCAATTTACAGCAAAAAAATGGAAGGGGAACAAGAAAACATCAATGTTTCTTTCGAGATTACAAATGAGGAGATTCTTAATGAAGATTTTGTTGAAGAGGATTTTATGTATCAGTCTTTGGATCAACAATTTATTGAATGTTTACAAGATATTGAAACATGCATTTTTGAGGAGATTCCAGATGATCTAATGCTGGAAGTTTTATTAAACTATGAAAATTCTAACCAATAAATGTTTTTAATAATTAAAAATTGTTTGAGACATTATTCATTTTTATATCTAATTCATGAAGTACTACCAAAATGATTATGTTTATATTATAGTATAAAGTGAAACTTACAGCATACTGTGCAATTTTAAAACATCATAAGGGAGCAGGGTACACTACCCATGATCCCCTAGGTCTTCTCAGGGAGTGCTTAAAGGATCTGTTTCTGCTTTCCTGACAGACTATGGTATGGATTCCATATACCACAATAACTTCTGTAACAACATGCAAGAGATCTACAGAAAAAAGGTGTACATTGAATTTAAGACTCTGCATTGGTACCTACATGTTGGTACTTAAATCACCCACACAACACAACAACTCTATTCAAACCTACCTCTAAGCACTTTAAATTACTATTTTACTGTTTCACTGGGTTTTCCCATTGGTACGCTCCCTGGTACGCTCCCCGGTGCGCGTACCGGGCGCTTCCCCTGTGAAAATCGAATTTTTTTTTTTTTTTGCCCCGCGGGGACCTTTTATGGCCCCCACATCAAACCTAGGGGGTCAGGGGGGCTCTACCCTGCCCCTTATGGTAATTTCCCCCTTTGTTTTTGCCACCTCTTGTGTCTCGATCCTACCGAGACACAAGATGGCGGCCGCTCCGGACTGTTTGGAATGTTGACAGACACCCGAGAGCCAATCAGCTTTCTGCTCGCGAACTCGCGTTACGCGCCGGGTGCGCTCCCCGGTGCGCGTACCGGGGCGCGCTTATAGATATATATATTTTTTTTAACCTAAATTACTCAAAATCCTCTGGAGCACATATCTTGAGACATAGCAAAGGCACATCGGGCTACCAGTCCCTACAATTTTGCCAAGTTTCGTGGGAATCCATTCAGCCGTTCGGGCTAAAAGTGAGTCCAACCGCCCTATGGAAATTAACATGGGGAAAACACGTTTTGGGACCCCCCCCTTTTATCTCGGCCCCCGCTTGACGAATCCCCCCAAACTTTCAGGAAAGGAGCGGAGCGCAGCGAGGCAAATTTGAGGAAAATTACAGGCAGATCCTTCAATCTGCGCCAAAGGTATTCCCAATAGAATGTTGCGGATTTCCTATGGAAAACAATCCTAGCTATAACTACCTACTGGCGACCGCCAGTAGGTAATATATATATATATATATTGTACACTTCTATTAGACACTGTGACGGTATCAAAGCAGTAGAGTACTATTTGGACAAACGCCCCATGAACTATATGCATCATAACAGAATGATTATTGGCATGCTAAAGTTATGTCTTGAACAGAACTTCTTTATTTTTTATGGCCAAATATACCAACAACTGCGAGGGGTGGCCATGGGGGCCTGCTTCTCCCCCAGTTTCGCGTGCTTGCACATGGGACTGTGGGAGGAGCGGGTCCTCATGGTAGACCATAAAGCTACAATGACCAATAATGTTATCTTATATCTGAGGTATATAGATGACTTATTTATGATCTGGAAGGGGTCCATGGAGGAGGCTACTGATTTTGTTAGTAAATTGAATGTTAATAACTTTAATTTACAGTTTACGTCCGAAGTCCATAAAGAGAGAATTTTCTTTTTGGATGTAGAGGTGTACATCAATGACATGAATTTGGAGACCAGATTGCACAGAAAGGATACCTCTGGAAACACGCTGTTGCATGCTAGTAGCCAGCACCCCCGACATCTCATACGCAGCATCCCTTATGGAGAGATGCTGCGTATGAGACGAATTTGTAGTACTGATGATGAGTGTGACAAAGCCCAGAGAGACAGTAAGATTTGTTTCCTGGAGAGAGGATACAGCTTAGATTTACTGGATACAGCTATCGAGCGTACACGCAGTATCCCAAGATCAGAAACTTTAAAAGGCAGGAACAAGGTTGATTTTGTTCAGGCAGATTCAGTACAATCGAGGGCTATTGTGACTTACAGCACTCAGCATGCTGAGATTAGAAAAATATTCAGTAGAAACTGGAATCTAGTCAAAAAAGATCCAGTAATAGGTAGTCTGGTCTCCGATAAACCTGAACTTACTTTTCAAAAGTCTTTAACGATGGTGAATGCATTAGTTAGTAACAATTTGGACAAACAACTTTCAGGGACCTGGATGGACCTGAATAAGGGTTTTAAAAGGTGTCCATTTTGCAAGGCCTGCCGACAGGGTGTGAGCAAAACTCATTATTCCATCCCCTTTCACGATAAACCCATTCCCATCAGGCATAGACTCACATGCAAAACGGAGTATGTGGTTTATGTGCTACAATGTCCTTGTGGGCTTTGCTATGTGGGCAGCACTCGGCTGCCCGCCCACAAACGAATCTTGCAGCATTTACGAGCCATTTCAGGAAACGATAAAACATATCCAGTAGCACGCCATTTCGAGTCGACACATGGTAGCAACCCGGATGGGTTGCAATATTATTTGGTCGACACCATCCCGCCCCTGAAGAGGGGAGGTAATAGGGATGCAAAGCTACGATTACTAGAAACACGATATATCCTGGAGTTCAACAGCAAAAACCCAGGGGGCCTGAATGCTAGTGAGGACATGTACACTTGTTTATAGTGATATTTCTTGAATAGTAGTAATATGATATCCCACCCATACATTTTGTCTATTCTTGGAATATTAATTAAAACACCTGGGATCAGGTGTTACCAAGATAGAAAAGAAAGTGGGGTGGTTGTTTCACATTAGATTTTAAAACTACACGTACACTCTATTCACGTCTGGTTGTTCTCCCCAGTATTTCATAGGAGATGCATTGAAAAATGTTTCATGCTGCATGAGTTTCCACTTTAACAAAAATAAGCATAATTTCTAGTCCCCCATTATTGACTAGAGATACAGGAAACAGTGAACTTGGTGATGGGAATTGGGATTGCGAGGTAGGATATGACACAATTTTGGATTCTCCACTCCTCCCAATATCCCCATATTGCTTTTGCACGATTCTAGAAAAATCAATGTAAATATATAGTTGTATGAAATATTGGATTTATCCTTGTAAATATAACTTGTAAATTGATTTTACTGTGTAAAAATAGTTTTTTAGCAACTTTTAAGCATTTTCGCATTGTATATTTGTATATATTTTTCATTCTTAATGTTTTTGAAGAATATATTTACATTACTTTGGGCACTATGCCCTGAATTTGCTGCTTGCTGCTATGACATTTTAGGCAGTATTTTTTCCATGTTCAATAACTGTTAATAATTTACAGCTGATGTTAAAGTGGTTTCCATTATTTATACCCTCTTCTATGTCATTGACACATCATGTGACCAAGCCTCTTCGTGAGGTGAAACGCGTCATGACAGATTGCTGGTGAACTTTTTAGCACGAAATAAAGCACCAAGAAAATAAGCACTTAGCTATGGTTTCGCTCTGGCGTTATTTTGTTTTCACTGTTCATGGAAATGCGATGGATGGCGTCGTTTTTCGATATATATATATATATTCACTGAAAAAACCATAGGTTTCACACACGTTATAGTTAAAAATTTGCATTTAAAAAACCTTTGAAATTCACTGAAAAAGCCACAAGTTTCACACATGTTATAGTTAGCTGGACATTTCACTCATACAGAACCATTGAAATTCCCCCGTTATAGTTAACTATAACTCGCGCGCCCGCAATGCACTGCTGATGACGTCACATATTACATCACTCATGACATGGTCAGTGACATCACTCATGACATCACTGATGACATCTCAAATGACATCACTGATGACATCATCCAGTGAAGGTGTGTATTTCTGAAAAATAAATATGTTTCATATATGTATATCTAAAGGTCGACGGAAGAATAAATGGTTAAATAAGTGTTTAAATGGATTTTTTTGTAAAATTGATTGTATAAGTGACTTATTAAGTGTATCTTAGTGAATACATGTATTCTTGTGTAATGTTTAAATATGTAAATATCTGTATCTGTGTCTCACTTTGTGTATAAGTGGCTGCATGGGTTGGTGAGTAGCTACATGAGTGTGTATATGGGTTATTAGTTTGTTTTTTGAGTATCAGTATGATTGTCTGTATGGTTTGGTGGGGGGTATTACTAGCGCATAGTTGCATGAATGACTGACTCACTGTTTGTATGTGTTTTGTAGACAGCATGTGTGCAGGACTGTATGGGTGGATGAGTGTGTGTATGGGTGTGTTAGTGAGTGAACGACTGTCTAAATAGTATCTTTATGAGTAACTACATATGTTTTAATCTAGTACATGTGAGTACTGATGTATGTAAGTGATTATATGTGAGAGTGAGAGATTGGACGAGTTCCTGTATAAATAAGTATGTGTTTCTATAAGTGATTGTTTAAGAGAGTATGTGCATGTTTCTGTAAAAGTAAGTGTAGTGGTGTGTGTATAGCTGTATATGCAAATAAATAGATGTTGATAGTTTATTTGCATGTGTGAGTATGTGTGTGAGTAACTCGATGGATGTATAGGTGTATGAGTACATATGATAAGTGAGTACATGTATGAGTGACTATATAGAACTGTTGGTGAATGAGTGAATTTGTATATAGATGGTGGAATTACTGAATAGGTTGCTGTAACTGGTATTGGTATCTAAATTTTTTTGAAAATGTTAGTTTCTATTTTTGAATGTGTGTATCAAAGGTTATATTAGGGTGAGAGGAGGTCTGCCAGTTTTTCACAAGGATGATGTCATCAGTGATGTCATTTGAGATGTCATCAGTGATGTCATAAGTGATGTCACTGACCATGTCATGAGTGATGTAATATGTGACGTCATCAGCAGTGCATTGCGGGCGCGCAAGTTATAGTTAACTATAATGGGGGAATTTCAATGGTTTTGTATGAGTGAAATCTCCAGCTAACTATAACACGTGTGAATCCTATGGTTTTTTCAATGAATTTCTAAGGTTTTTTAAATGCACATTTTTTAACTATAACGTGTGTGAAACCTGTTTTTTTCAGTGAATTTGTAAGGATTTTTAAATGCTAATTTTTAACTATAACGTAGGTGAAACCTATGGTTTTTTCAGTGAATTTCAAATGTTTTGTAAATGATCATTTTTAAATGTATTAATTGTTATATTTTCTTTATACTAATTTACTAAATTTTTTTAAATTATTTATTTTTAGATATTTTATTTTTTAAATTACATTACATATTTTTTATATAAATTGAAAAATAAATGTTTTTACAAATATTGAAATTGTAATATTTTTATTTTTTAATATTTTTTTTGATTTATATATATTTTATGTAACAGGCAATGATATCCTATGAAAGGAAATTCAGGTTACTGTAACTACTGTTAGAATTACTTTTCAGGATCAATAGTGGGCTGAGAGATGCAGCACTGAGGTCTCTCCTGATAACAGGTGAGTAAATCGGAATTCGTAGTTCAGCTGATTTTTGAGGAATTTTTTTAAAGTTCCAAAACTCCATACTTAGAAGAATTTCCAAGTAAAACATGTCAACGTTAGCCTATGAAAGGAAATTCAAGTTACTCTAACTACGATTAGAATTACTTTTCAGGATCAATAGTGGGCTGAAAGATGCAGCACTGAGGTCTCTCCTGATAACAGGTGAGCAAATCGGAATTCGTAGTTCGGCTGATTTTTGAGGAATTTTTTTAAGTTCCAAAACTCCACACTTCGAAGAATTTCCAAGTAAAACATGTCAATGTTAGCCTATGAAAGGAAATTCAAGTTACTGTAACTATGATTAGAATTACTTTTCAGGATCAATAGTGGTCTGAAAGATGCAGCACTGAGGTCTCTCCTGATTACAGGTGAGCAAATCGGAATTCGTAGTTCGGCTGATTTTAGAGGAATATTTCGCTCAATAGTGAAGGAAGGGTGCGGGGCCTGAGGAGACATGTGTGCAAACACACCCTATGGCGCATTTTAGGTTGGAGAATATATTCCTTTCAATCCTTCTAGCCCATCGGGTACCTCCAGTTTGCACCAGGGAGCTGCGTTGCAGAGAGGTGTTCAGAGGGCACGCCCCATTTTTACAACACTCTGCAATGCAGCTCCGTGGCACTTACTAGAGGTACCCGTTGGACTAGTTAGCCCCTAGGGGACCTCTGGATTGAAGAGGAATATATTCCCCAAGCTAAAATGCCCCACAGGGCTTGTTTGCACACATGTCACCTCAAGCCCTGTCCCCTACCTTCACCACTGTGCAAACATGCCCCGTAACACGTTCTAAGTTCAAGGATTAAGTCCCCTTGCATACTGGGGGCCTCTGAGGGCCAACTAGCACACCAGGAACCTCCAGTATGCGCCAGGGGGCTGTGTTGCAGAGAGGTGTTAAAAGGGGCGTGGCCTTCTTACACCTCTCTGCAACGCAGACCCCTGGCACGTTTGCAGAGGGGGAACTAATTCCCCTTGCATACTGGGGGTCCCTGGGGGCCAACTAGCCCACCAGGAACCTCCAGTGTGTGCCAGGGGGCTGCATTGCAGAGAGGTGTAAAGAGGCCAAAACCCTTTTTACACCTCTCTGCAACGCAGCCCGCTGGCGCTTTTTCAGAGGAGGAACTAATTCCCCCTGCATACTGGGAGTCCCTGGGGGCTAACGAGCCCACCAGGCACCTCCAGTGTGCGCCAGGGAGCTGCGTTGCAGAGGTGTAAAGAGGCCACGCCCCTTTTTACACCTCTCTGCAACACAGCCCCCTGGCGCTTTTTCAGAGGGGGAACTAATTCCCCTTGCATACTGGGGGTCCCTGGGGGTGGGCAACTAGCCCACCAGCAACCTCCAGTATGTGTCAGGGGGCTGCGTTGCGTACAAGAACATACAATCCATTATTTAATCTGTTCTTGCCCATTCTGTGTGGTGTTATCACCAGCACTTATTGCACGTAATAGAATTCCTTGAGTGTACCCGTTTTTAAAACGTCTCCACTGGGCATTGTAGATGGAGATCTTGGACCACCTTTTTCATCCATTCTTGCATCCTGAGATGTAACTTCTTACCTGTGTTCTTCACCTCTTACTTTACCCTTTTAAATATTCAAATGTTCTCGGAAAGACATTACTAATCCTTATCATCAAAAAAGTAACAAGTTTCTGAAATCATTTTATATGTGAGTTGTGTATGTTATCCTAAAGCACAACATTCCAATGAGATGTTTTGTAGCATTATGTAATGTGCTTTACTTCCAGTATTCTATCTTGTTTTGGTTTGTATGTCATTACAATCAAAGGTAACATATTCCTGTATATGCTAAATAAAGCACTTGACACAATGCATAGTGACACTATTTATTCGAATGTTTTTAAAATAATATGCACTCAAGTACAAAATATTGTTGCTTTATTTCCAAGATAAATATTTAATATATTTTATATGAATCACCACATATGCTGATATTACAGTAACGATAAAATGAAGTGTTTATGTTTTTGTACAAGGATCTACAACATAGGAAATACAGTTTGTATGTTATCCCATCATTATATGAACTATCGATGGGAAAGGAGGCCGTAGGCGCACTGTTGAGGAAAACTGGTCGCAGATTCTTCAAGAAAACCCGGTACAAGGTTCCTTTAAGCGCCTGGGATCTGTGGTAAACACTCCAGACACTATTACAGATCCCTAGGATTAACATTCACACGCCGTTGTGGGAATCAGGTTTCTTTCCAAATCTCAGCGTGGACGGGGCCTGGTAATGCTGGGAACAGCAGGGTATCCAGACAGTGGGTGACGTAATGCTGAATGGCAGTATCATGACTTTTAATGCCGTACAGCAGAAGTATGGTCTGCCGACTGGTCAAAGCTTTAAGTATCTCCAGGTCTCGCAAACGCTTAAAGCTGCTAGCTCCGACGCTGCCCCCGGCGCTTGCTGCCCCACATTGGAATACCTATTGAAAGGGGGGAACAGGATCCAAGTTATATACCAGGAATTAATCGAAAGGGTGTCCGATGATCTCGAGAAGCATGAGTCCGCTTGGGCAGCTAAATTGCAAGATCCAGATGTAGATCTTGACAAAGATTTATATCTGGATAGGCAGGTACTACGGTCCTCAAATTTGAAGGTACAGCACTTTAAAACTCTCTTCAATCTGTACTACACGCCATCTAAGTTGCACGACTGGGGTATGAGGACGGATAGTAATTGCCCCAGATGCCAGAAAGGCCCGGGGAATCTTTTACATATGTTCTTTTACTGTGAAAAGCTTAGTGCGATCAAAACAGAGATTGAGAAATTCCTGGAGGGGCTGCTAGGCTCTAAGATCAGTCTATCCCCGACAGTGATGATTCTTGGGAGCGATAGTAAGTTGGGTTTTAATAGTAGAGAAATTGAGGCATTTATCTTCTTGGCTGTTGCTGTATTACGTATTTTGCTGTCAGCTGCCTGGAAAGATTCAAATGCCCCAACTTTTCAAATGTGGCTGACTAGGCTTCTCGCTATTCATAACATCGAATCTACACTGTATTTGCACAAGGGTAGGAAATTGCGCGACTTTGGATGGAAAATATGGGCTCCCCTGAAAGAGTGGAGGGTCAGCTATAAATAAACAATCAATCAGGGCAGAACTGTGGGGACCGGTAAATATTTTATCTGGTTATTTATATATATATTTATGGGTATACCTACATGCTGCTTATTTATACATTTATGTCTTGTACTGATCTTTCTCTTTTCTCGGAATGTAATTATAATGAACTGTATTATTATATAACCTGATTTGCTAGCATTTTTAAGACCTCTTGTATTATGAATTGATTACCCTGTATAATATTTGTCTCTTTGATACCATATGAATTTCTCAATAAAAGAAAAAAAAAAAAGAAATACAGTATGGAAAATCAACAAAACAAGTTGGAAGATGGTTTCGAAATTAATAACAGTGTCATAGAAGAGCTGAACATACTTTTTTGCAAGTAGCTAGAATGAAGAGGAAAAAATGCTGCAGATATCAGTTGTGTTTTCCTAGACGATATCTTGGATGTTGATTTTGTGGAAGCATTAGATGACAGAGTATGATTATATGACTTTTGAAATTGATAATCAGGAAAATGAAATACATCATGAAATTATTTTAGAAGCTGTATTAAATTATAAAATGTTACAAGAATACATTTATTATTTATTATTATATAATAATAATGTTTTGAGCCACACAGCACTATGTATCACATGTATTTTATGTTACCACCTCAAACACTGATATTACAGTAAAAAAATTTTTTAGAATAGTTGCAATGTATCCAAATGTTTTATGAAAGCAGTTGAAAGACTGATATTATAGTAAACAAGTTTTAAAAATAGTTTCAAGGTATCCCAAAATGTTTTATGTGAGCAGTACAAACATCGATATTACAGTAATGAAGTTGTGAAAATAGTTTCAGTGTAGCTTAAAATATTGAACATGAGGAGCAAAAAACACTAACAACAAACAACAGTAAAGAAGTTGTGAAAATAGTTTCAATATATCACAAAACGTAATTTCACTTCACTGAGAACATGTTTCTTTTCTATTGACAGATTGTATATCTTACCAATGGAAAATGTCACTTACACAGTAAGTATTTCTTTTTGGCATGTAGTGCTGTAGATTTAGATGCTTTTCATAGTCCTGCCATGTCGTGTTGTGTTTGGCCGAGGTAGTAGCTATAACAAAAAGGCTCGATAAAGGGCCTTGAGTTTCAATCAGAATATGAAATTCAAGAATAATTGATAACCCCAGGCAAGAAAGGCAGCAAGTGTGCCAATTTCCCACTGCCTTCGGCCGGGGTAGTAGCGACAATAAAAAGGCTCGATAAAGGGCCTGCACTTTGAATAGAAATATGAAATTGAACAATAATTGATAACCCTTTTAAATAAGGCAGGAAGTAAGTGTGTGTATGTGTGGATGATGTGTTCATTGAATGGAAGTTGAATAAGGTAAAAAGTAAGAAAGACTGCAGATGCGCAAAGTAACCACTGCCTTGTAAGGGAAGTGGATCTTTGGACACCCGGCTCATTATACAGACTGTGCGTCAGATTCCACAGTGGGATCCTGAGAAATGGGTACCTCATCTAAGCAAGCAATGCAAGTGCATAAAGTACACACACTGTGCGGTAGAAAAGATGTAAGAAAGGACGCAAGTGTGCAAATTACCCACTGCTATTCTTGCGTGGTAGTTACCAAGAAGGCTCAATAAAGGGTCTGCACTTTGAATTTGAATTACTTGAAGAATCATTGATAACCCCAGCCAAGAAAGGCAGCAAGTGCGCAAATTTCTCTCTGCCTTTGGCCGGGGTAGTAGCTACAACAAAAAGGCTCTATAAATGGCCTGCACTTTGAATACGGCTATGAAATAGACGAATAGTTGATAACCATAGCCAAGAAAGGCAGCAAGTATATGTGTGTACGTGTAGATGATGTGTTGATTGAGTGGAAGATGAATAAGGTAAAAAGAATGAAAGGCTGCAAGTGCGCAAATTACCCACTGCTATTCACTGGTAGTAGTTACCAAGAAGGCTCAATAAAGGGCCTGCACTTTAAGTTAGAATAACAAACAGAAGAATTGATAACCATAGCCCATACTGGCTCTTTTTTAATATTGGTGGACTTTTGTTGAACTTTTCATTGTACATGAACGGCAGGAAGTGTGCAAATTAC
The DNA here is from genome assembly GCF_964261635.1 of Lissotriton helveticus. Taxonomy (NCBI): domain Eukaryota; kingdom Metazoa; phylum Chordata; class Amphibia; order Caudata; family Salamandridae; genus Lissotriton; species Lissotriton helveticus. The sequence goes on from NC_136069.1 coordinate 514,907,046, forward strand.
CCACTGCCATTCATGGGTAATAGTTATCAAGAAGGCTCAATGAACGGCCTGCAGTTTGAATTTGTATTACAAAAAGAATAATTGATAACCCCAGCCAAGAAAGGCAGCAAGTCTGCAAATTTCCCACTGCCTTCGGCCGGGGTAGTAGCTACAACAAAACGGCTCAATAAAGGGCTACGAGTTTGAATCAGAATATGAAATGTTTTCAAGATGATGATTTCTATTTCGATAATAAGTTTCCAATATATTTGTTTTCACAATATCTGTACTTTGTGGCTCTTTTTCTGCTAAATATTCAATTTCTTTAACAAATTTAAGTACTCGATTTCGTGTTGCAGCAAGACCTAGACTCACCCAAATGATTGTTCGAGATTCGGAGATCTACTACAAGTTACTCCTGTAAAAGGACAACCAGTATTTAAAACTCTTGTGCATGAAGATACCAGAAACTCTTTGGGTAGAATTGGAAATGTTAATATTTGGTCATATTTTTAATATAAGGAACTTATTACAAATATGCGACAAGCAAATGATGCGGATTATGGAACTATTCTACAAGATATAAGAATTGGAAAAGTGACTGAATATGGCAAAGAAGCTTACTTACTTGTAGATGATGTGTTGATTAAGTGGAAGATGAATAATGTAAAAAATAAGAAAGGCTGCAAGTGTGCAAATTACCTGCTGCCTTCAGTCGGGGAAGTAGTTACAACAAAGAGGCTCGATAAAGGGTCTTGATTTTGAATCAGAATATCAAATTGAACAAAAATTGATAACCCCAGCCAAGAAAGGTAACAAGTGTGCAAATTTCCCACTGCCTTCGGCCAGGGTAGTAGCTACAACAAAAAGGCTCAATAAAGGCCATGAGTTTGAATCAGAATATCAAATTGAACAATAATTGATAACCCCAGCCAAAAAAGGCAGCAAGTAAGTGTGTGTGTGTATGTGTGGATTATGTGTTCATTGAATGGAAGATGAATAAGGTACAAAGTTAGAAAGGGTGCAGACGTGCAAAGTAACCACTGCCTTATCAGGGAAGAAGATCTTTGGATACCCAGCTCATTACACAGACTGTGCGTCGCAAGAAAGGATGCAATTCACGGGAAGTAGTTACCAAGAAGACTGAATAAAAGGCCTTCATTTTGAATTTGAATTACTTGAAGAATAATTGATAACCCTAGCCATGAAAGACTGCAAGTGCGCAAATTTCCCTTTGCCTTCGGACAGGGTAGTAGCTACAACAAAAAGGCTCGATAAAGGGGCTTGACTTTGAATCAGAATATGAAATTCAAGAATAATTCATAACCCCAGCCAAGAAAGGCAGCAAGTGTGCAAATTTCCCACTGCCTTCGAACGGGGTAGTTCTTACAACAAAAATGCTTGATAAATGTCTAATGACTGATGTTGAGGACAGCGATGCTCCTGTTTCTTGTTTTTGGTGAGGTTGATAGACTGTTTCACGTAACACAAAAGTTCATCGCAATAAATGCATAGAAATTTAAGTTTACCAAAATCAAGATCAATATGTGCAATTTTAACTTCAAAGTCAGGATCAATTTGTGGGTGTAGGCTGCTTGCTGAAAATGCTGCTGCAGCAGTTGAAGTATAGGAAGAAGGGGGTCCCAGACACAACACAACAAATTCCACAATTCGAAGTAAAATACGTGGGAATATTTCACAAAAGGTCGAGTCAAGGTGCAAAGTGTTTTAATTTTCACAGCACCGGTGCTAAACATTCATTAGCTCATTACTCACAGCATGAATACACACATATTAAACACAATTACAATAAGCCCAGAAAGGGGGGAGAGAGGGAGAGGGAAGTGCAAGGGGGAAAAAAATTAACATTTCTTGCTAGTTAGACATCACTATTTCAAAAAACATATTTACAAATACATGTGACCATATTTGGAAATTCACAAGAGAGAATATACACAGATCCCCAAGCGTGGGGTCTACAACAGCGTGTGAGAAAACAGCATCATGTTTTGTTTTGTTATTGTGTCTTTTTTTATACAGAATCTCCTATATGGCTGTGTACATTAAACCATTCCGTGGGAGTTCAAAACAGTAGAGAAGTCTACGTTTCGACCCTAGATTGTAGGACAGTGTATCCTTACTAGGCGGGTCTTCGTCAGGACGTGAGGGAAGGGGAGGAGTGTAGGGCTGTTCCTAAAGGTGAAAATAGAAAAGACTTTAAAAAAGGTCTCCGAAGGGAGTCCCTATATGATACATCAAAAGCGACAAAATTAAAGACAAAACGTTTCTCAGAGAGTTTGTGATTGACAAGGAGGTATGAAAAGCGTGTTACCTGCTCAGGAGTCATATAAATTCCTGTTAACACATAGTTCTGGCCAAAGCCGGGCGGAGTGGTGGATCGTTAAAAAATCAGCGGTATCTGGGGGCCAAATAATGAGGAAAGGGGACCATCATTGAATGTGCTAATCACCCAAGGTTGTCAGAAAACATTACAAATATTAGAAAAACACTTGAAAAACACTAGGCCGGTAGTCCTACCTCCAAAGCGTTGCTGGGTAGGATCAAGGTGCGTGTATCATTAAAATGAAGTATGGTCCATACCAATCATAGTTCAGCATTCGATCTGTGAGGTATGGGGGAGCCCAATTAGTATACACGTCTTAAGAAAATGTTTCCAGTTGCCTGTAACACAGGCGTCTAAGCACAAAAGGCAATTAAGACACTTAATTAATAACTCACCCGCGATGACCTGGTAACGCTGAAAAGCGAGTCAGCGTCTGTGGTGTTCCGGGTCCGATATTACAATGCAAAGTCTAAGGGCCAAACACAATTGGGAGTGGCATTCAGTAAATATGCGCCAGAATATGGACGATTGTACATCAAAATATATTGGCCTTAAATCGTACCTCTGAATTTAGAGGGAACCTTACAGCAAATAATCAATTGAGGTCGGAGGATTTTCTTAAAGGGCGGCGGTGTGCTCGAGTCGAGATTCCACCATTGAATCTGTGGAATTAAAATAAGCGGACTTAGTGAAAGCGTTTCACTAACACGTGGATTTTAAGGCGCTGCAAAAATCGGGACAGACAGATAGCGCAACTGGACTCACCCGAAGTGTTTGTCTCCATGCGCGCGTGCATGCAGCAGCGTCTCATCTCAGTCAAGAAGAATCAGGAAGTGCTGCCTAGGATACGGGGGTCATTTTGTAACCTCGCATGCGGCGAGACTGGTGTTACCGAGGTAACCCAGGACGCCAGTCACCGACACGGCCAGCGTCAACGGAGTTAGAGGGGAACACAGGGCTTAAAGAAGACTTTCGTGGTAGATGTAATCAAAATACAGTTGGCAACCTTTCAAGGGTTATAAATTATAACGCCCCAGTGCTGCATTTCGTGGGAAATGATGATAAACTAACATTAAAATGAAAGTTAAATAAAATATTGCAAATGAAAAAATGTAAATAATTAATTAAGCTAGCTGAGCGGACCTGCCCTTAACATGGTAGTCTAAGCGCAGCATTTTAAGCTCTCAAACGGTAAATACCACAATATTCACACAGATACTGGACATTGATGAACTCATCTCGCAGAAACCGTTTACAAACCAGATATTTACAAGCGTGTATCATTTTGGACATGGTACTGTGCGGACCTACCTAACAAGGTGGTCAAAACACAGATACTCCATTCATTCAGCCCCAGCCGTACTGAATCAAAAAACCTGATCCATTTTATCTCTCTGATGTTCAGGATTGGCTCAAGGTTCCCACCCCTGGGGCCCAGTCTAACTTGTTCCAAAATGGTCCATTTAAGACTTTCCGGGGGGTGAGCAAAGTTCTTGCAATGGTCTACCAACGGTGCTCCCTCAACCTTGCACCTAACACGGCTGCAGTGTGTCAGGTTTTTTGATTCAGTACGGCTGGGGCTGAATGAATCAGAAAGCAGTTTCTCTCAAATGGCTACTCTGTAAATCTTGCGTCTTAACCACCATGTGGTAGGTTCACGCATTACTCTGGTGAGTGTGTCGGTAATGACCCATGCGGTGAATAACTGCGATTTGATGTGTGATTTCTCTATCGACTAGTGTGTCAATAATAATTTTTGCTTCACTGTATGGAGTATCTGTGTTTTGACCACCTTGTTAGGTAGGTCCGCACAGTACCATGTCGAAAATGATACACTCTTGTAAATATCTGGTTTGTAAACGGTTTCTGCGAGATGAGTTCATCAATGTCCAGTATCTGTGTGAATATTGTGGTATTTACCGTTTGAGAGCTTAAAATGCTGCGCTTAGACTACCATGTTAAGGGCAGGTCCGCTCAGCTAGCTTAATTAATTATTTACATTTTTTCATTTGCAATATTTTATTTAACTTTCATTTTAATGTTAGTTTATCATCATTTCCCACGAAATGCAGCACTGGGGCGTTATAATTTATAACCCTTGAAAGGTTGCCAACTGTATTTTGATTACATCTACCACGAAAGTCTTCTTTAAGCCCTGTGTTCCCCTCTAACTCCGTTGACGCTGGCCGTGTCGGTGACTGGCGTCCTGGGTTACCTCGGTAACACCAGTCTCGCCGCATGCGAGGTTACAAAATGACCCCCGTATCCTAGGCAGCACTTCCTGATTCTTCTTGACTGAGATGAGACGCTGCTGCATGCACGCGCGCATGGAGACAAACACTTCGGGTGAGTCCAGTTGCGCTATCTGTCTGTCCCGATTTTTGCAGCGCCTTAAAATCCACGTGTTAGTGAAACGCTTTCACTAAGTCCGCTTATTTTAATTCCACAGATTCAATGGTGGAATCTCGACTCGAGCACACCGCCGCCCTTTAAGAAAATCCTCCGACCTCAATTGATTATTTGCTGTAAGGTTCCCTCTAAATTCAGAGGTACGATTTAAGGCCAATATATTTTGATGTACAATCGTCCATATTCTGGCGCATATTTACTGAATGCCACTCCCAATTGTGTTTGGCCCTTAGACTTTGCATTGTAATATCGGACCCGGAACACCACAGACGCTGACTCGCTTTTCAGCGTTACCAGGTCATCGCGGGTGAGTTATTAATTAAGTGTCTTAATTGCCTTTTGTGCTTAGACGCCTGTGTTACAGGCAACTGGAAACATTTTCTTAAGACGTGTATACTAATTGGGCTCCCCCATACCTCACAGATCGAATGCTGAACTATGATTGGTATGGACCATACTTCATTTTAATGATACACGCACCTTGATCCTACCCAGCAACGCTTTGGAGGTAGGACTACCGGCCTAGTGTTTTTCAAGTGTTTTTCTAATATTTGTAATGTTTTCTGACAACCTTGGGTGATTAGCACATTCAATGATGGTCCCCTTTCCTCATTATTTGGCCCCCAGATACCGCTGATTTTTTAACGATCCACCACTCCGCCCGGCTTTGGCCAGAACTATGTGTTAACAGGAATTTATATGACTCCTGAGCAGGTAACACGCTTTTCATACCTCCTTGTCAATCACAAACTCTCTGAGAAACGTTTTGTCTTTAATTTTGTCGCTTTTGATGTATCATATAGGGACTCCCTTCGGAGACCTTTTTTAAAGTCTTTTCTATTTTCACCTTTAGGAACAGCCCTACACTCCTCCCCTTCCCTCACGTCCTGACGAAGACCCGCCTAGTAAGGATACACTGTCCTACAATCTAGGGTCGAAACGTAGACTTCTCTACTGTTTTGAACTCCCACGGAATGGTTTAATGTACACAGCCATATAGGAGATTCTGTATAAAAAAGACACAATAACAAAACAAAACATGATGCTGTTTTCTCACACGCTGTTGTAGACCCCACGCTTGGGGATCTGTGTATATTCTCTCTTGTGAATTTCCAAATATGGTCACATGTATTTGTAAATATGTTTTTTGAAATAGTGATGTCTAACTAGCAAGAAATGTTAATTTTTTTCCCCCTTGCACTTCCCTCTCCCTCTCTCCCCCCTTTCTGGGCTTATTGTAATTGTGTTTAATATGTGTGTATTCATGCTGTGAGTAATGAGCTAATGAATGTTTAGCACCGGTGCTGTGAAAATTAAAACACTTTGCACCTTGACTCGACCTTTTGTGAAATATTCCCACGTATTTTACTTCGAATTGTGGAATTTGTTGTGTTGTGTCTGGGACCCCCTTCTTCCTATACCGAATAAATACCCAGGTCCCATTGACTATATGGGTTCAACCCCAATATTTACTAAATGCAGCAGTTGAAGTGCTTGCTGCAGTAGCAGATGGGTTGTACTGCAATCTCTGTGTTGCACCTCAAGCAAAGTGGTTGGGGTGCAAGTTGTTTACGTGTTGCACTATATTTGCTGTGCCAAAGGAGTATTTTTTGGGATTGATCACACCTTGAAAGAGTTGTTTGGAAAATTGTACAGGTTACTAATGGTTGGTGTGTTTCAGTTAGTGCGTGTCTGGACTTCGCTGGAATCTTTAAGGGACACATTAGAGCTTCCAGTGTGTCTCAACATTACTTCTTATGATAATCCAGACAAAACACTAGATTACAGGAGTATGCGAAACATCTAATTAGACATCTTGCATGCGAACACATTTTTACTTTAAAACATACATTTTGTACATTTGTAACCAGTAAAAGGTAAGCAGGATGTTACATTTGGTTTTATAAATTCAAGGTGGTCCCATCTGCTGCATTCGAAACATTGGGCCTGTTGGGAAGATAGTGAAAAGTAACTTGTTATTAACATTGCATTGTTTAAAGGTCAATAGCTTTTTTGAAATGAAAACTTTATATGTATTTACATAGTAAACATAGTGACCTCTCAAATCTCAGTGGGAAAGTGGTAATTAATCCATAAGTAGTAAGGGTGCATAGACAGCTTTCCAACATGGCGGACGTAACTCTGAAAAGACCCCTGCAAATGCCTCAGTTACCTGAGACTAATATACACTCTGCATCATACAAATGTGAACTGGACACCTAGGGGTCGATTCCGATTCGGGAAAAATAAACATCAGACGAATCGTATTCATAGCCGTTTCCGTACGAATCAGACAAATCCGTCCGAATCGCGTAGTACGATCCGTTTCCGAAATATACGTCTGAAAGCATCCCAACCATACGAAAAACGAGCGAAGCTTCGTACGATACTGACTCGGGAATTGAACCGTACGATTTGTAAACATGCCGTATGACCCGCAAAGTACGATCCAGACCGGGTACCCAGAACGCCATACGTACGAGAAAACAACGTCACGTATGAACTGTGATTTTTACGGAAAACATTGCGTATGAGTGAACCACACTATCAAATACAAAATGAACCCCCCACAACGAAGCGCACGCGTACCCCGTAAAAACATCGCGTTAAAGAGAGCTACACAGTAAATCACGAAACGAACCCCCCCACCAAGCGCACGCGTACCCCGCAAAGACGTCGCGTTTGAGAGAGCTACACAGTAAATCACGAAACGAGCTCCAAATCAAGTGCACGCGTACCCCGCAAAAACATCGCATTAGAGAGAGCCCCACAGTAAATCACGAAACGAGCCCTCCCAACCAAGCGCATGCATACTCCGCAAAAACGTTGCGTTAGAGAGAGCTACACAGTAAAGCCCGAAACGAACACCCCTAACCAAGCGCACGCGTACCCCGCAAAGAAGTTGCGTTTGAGAGAGCTACACAGTAAATCACGAAACGAACCCCACCCCCAACAAAGCGCACGCTTACCCCTGAAACAGCACAAGGAAGGTACAAAGTAGTCGCACAACACTCCAAAACATGTCTCATAAGTACTAACCATTGCAAAACAATTCCCTGTCCAGATCAAAACTGCCAAACAGAGGGCCCAACTCAGACCCACCCCATATAACACACCCACCAAAAATTCTAAACAAGCCACACCCACAAATGGACCAAAAAAAGAACCCACGCACACAAACCAGCCTCCTTTGCAACATACACATTTTACAACAGAGACTGACAACATGCCAACAACTGCACACACCCACCTTCACACATACCACCAATGATATTGAGACCCGCACAACCCTTTCACACTCAGACCCACAGACCCCCATCCATACACACCATCATCCCCCAATCACAATCACACCACAACATGTCTGCACCAAAGAATCCAAAGTTCACAAACCAGGAGATGGAGATCCTTGTATATTAGGTCATCAGAGTCGAGCCACAGTTGTTTAGCGCATTGGTCAGACAGACCAGCATAGCTGACCAAACACACCTGTGGGAGAGGATCGTCAATAGGGTCAATGCTGTTGCACCCATCAGACGCACCAGGTCGGTTTGCCAGGCCAGGTGGTACGATCTGCGGAGGATGGTGAAGCGCAAGAAGGACGAGGACTACGCTGAGCCAGTACACTGGAGGTGGTGGTCCCCGCAGACCAGTACAGTACCATCCCTGGGAGGAGAAGGTCATGGCCCTGCTACCACCGGTGGGAGCACATGGAATTGAAGGAGTCGTGGAGCCTGGTGAGTATACCAACAACTCATGTAACATGGGGGGGCTCCCAGCAGTGTCCACACATATGAGGGGTGGGTGGATATGACATCCAGCAGTGGCCAACAGTATGGGGGTGGGTATTTATGACTTACAGCAGTGGCCAACAGTATGGGAGTGGGTGGATATGACTACCAGCAGTTGCCAACAGTATGGGGGTGGGTGGATATGACTACCAGCAGTGGCCAACAGTGTGGGGGTGGGTGGATATGACTCCCAGCAGTGCCCAACAGTATGAGTGTGGGTGGATATGACTCCCAGCAGTGCCCAGACATAGGAGGGGTGGGTGGATATGACTCCCAGCAGTGCCCAGACATAGGAGGGGTGGGGTGGATATGACTCCCAGCAGTGCCCAACAGTATGGGGGTGGGTGGATATGACTCCCAGCACTGCCCCCCAGACATAGGAGGGGTGGGTGGATATGACTCCCAGTAGTGCCCAGACATAGGAGGGGTGGGTGCACAGGACTCCCAGCAGTGCCCAGACATAGGAGGGGATGGGTGGATATGACTCCCAGCAGTGCCCAGACATAAGAAGGGTGGTTGCACAGGACTCCCAGCAGTGCCCAGACATAGGAGGGGTGGGTGCAGAAGACTCCCAGCAGTGCTCAGACATAAGAGGGGTGGGTGAAGAGCACTCTCAGCACTGCCCAGACATAGGAGGGGTGGGTGCATAGGACTCCGTGCAGTGCCCAGGCATAAGAGGGGTGGGTGGATATGACTCCCACCAGTGCCCAGACATAGGAGGGGTGGGTGGATATGACTCCTAGCAGTTCCCAGACATAGGAGGGGTGGGTTGATATGACTCCCAGCACTGCCCGGACATAAGAGGGGTGGGTAGATAGGACTCCCAGCAGTGCCCAACAGTATGGGGGTGGGTAGATATGACTCCCAGCACTGGCCAACAGTATGGGGGTGGGTGCAAGGGGCAGAGCCTGAAGGCTGCAAGGGGGAGACTGATAAGGGTGCAAGTGGGAGTGTAGGAGGGTGCAAGGGGGATTGTGAATAATCTAAAAAGTTGCTAACCCCTAATAACAATACTGTGTACATCCATGCACATTTGCACTCATCCCATATGGCCCAGGTACACACCAATGCCTCATGCTCAATGTACAGGGAGTGTGAAAGTACTGACAACATAGCTGACACGGGGCCCTGGTATAGGCAGCACAAGACCCTCCTGTGACCACTGCAAATACCAACACCAGGACAACAAGGACAGATATCTTGAACAGGAACTCTCAACCACTGTCATGGCAGCATGCCCTATCGGGGAACAGCAACACCACGAGGGACGCCCAGTTGCAAACCTGACTCAAACTACCAGCACAGCCTGTCACTCACACCCCTTACATATACTTAGCCACCTAGGACAGGCAATGGAGTGCCCCACTGTCACAATCGTCATGTAACACAACAAATACAGAACTGATGAAGCATCCAATCAAAACATGCACGGTGCTGATGCACAAGTCCCTTGCGCTGATACCACAACACCGTAGATTCACCTCAGTGAGGCAGTGGATGCAAAAAATTGTGCCATGGTGCTGAGTAATGTCAAGGTGATGCACCTTGGAGATGTGCCGTGTACTAAATCCCAATGCCAGAAGTCGGTGTACTGGTTGTGTTGTGATGTGCGGTGTTTGTGTGTCATGGCACAGCAATACCTCCTAAAAGTGGCTGACTGTAATCTTAAAGATTTGACCCAGTCACTTCCATGCACATGCTGCCTCTAAACCCTGTGCATGCTTGAAGCAGACGTAAGGATTGACACAGCATTGTGCAGGTAGGTCCACACAGAGAATAACAGGATCTGCCTTGTGCCAGCTACACAACTACAGCAATGTGCCACTTTCATGGCACAGATGCGTGACGCAGCTGTTCTGTTCTTCCACCATAGTGATCCGCAGTGTTAATGTGTTGCATCCATCTTGGCATAGCTGTGGTGCCTGATGAATGCCAAATCACTGCTGATATGCCTGCTAAACAAGACATACCCAACCATGTACGTCATGCACTATATGGACCATTAGCCATTTAAAAAACAGCATGTATGTTGCCACATTACACATAACCACATATATACAAACATTGTAAATAAAAATATAGATGACGCATGGAAACTGGCTGAAGATCTGCGGTTACAGTAATGATGCACAACGTACTGTGGGTAACACACTCACTACACAAAAATATCACGTTTGCTATGAGGCCATGCTGCTTTGCACAATGTACATGGTCAGTGGCATTGCTCTGATGAAGATAACAGACATGCAATGATGTTACCTGTAATGCTGTTAAACCAATAGCCACACGACTGCCAGGGACTGTCTGTACCTTTGGGCCTCAGAGTTGTGCGATGCTGAAAGGGGTCCATCTCCCAATAACCCCTTGGTCTGAGCATAAATGACAGACATAAAAAGGGTGATCAGGCGAGGGAAGGGGAGGATGGGAACAGCAGGGAGTGAGATCTGAAACAAAGGTAAAGAAGCATAAGCATTCCGCACTTCTTGTCACAGATTTACAGAATACCTCAGGACCTATACTGTAACATTTACACATGTGAAGTATGATCACAGCCACTGTATTCTAATTGGGATCACATACTTGGAAATGATACAAGATCAGAACATTGAACACAGACACATAAAAGGTAGCAGAGTTTGTGACCTAAATGAAGGGGATGTAACGCTCACCAGGACAGCATCAATGCAATGAGATCCATGCGCTCATCTATTGATTCACAGTGTATGAATGAGGCTCAAACTTACAGTGAATGTAATGTGTTGCAGTGCTACTCACACAAAGCCCACAATCTGTAGTCATCCCGGGGAATCAGTGACGGTCATGAAGACAAATGACACATCATCCGCAAGAGCCCTAAGAAGCTCAACCTACGAGGAAGGGAATTATCTAAACACAAGGTAGCCCCGCAAGAGCCTGTCGATGCCTAACATGACAAGCAGGTCGCAACAAACTACAAAGAGAGAAATTATTAACAAATCCAATAAACCACCCCTACCGTGACCAGGATATGCAGCACAGCACAAAAGAATCCTGGGATTGACGTCACCCGACTGGTGCCACGGAAGTGTAAACATTAGCCACAGCATAACGTTGTGACATCATCAGTGCTACATACCTGCCATCATGGGAATAGAAAGTTAACATCAACTTACAGAGAAGGCTTGCATAGCAGTGTTCTCCATCGGCACAGGGGTAGCGACATGACTGACATGACATACGGGCACAAGGGGCAATGCATCCCTACAAACAGACTTACAGGACAGTTGACAGACCATGGGGGACATACACTGTCCCACAACTTCACAACATGGTTGTTTGCAGATCAAACTGTACTGGCACACAGAATAAAGTGGATGAGCCAGACACATCCTGCTGCACACAGTGAGGCTGCAATTCCACACAGAGCCTGTTGTTGAGATGTCCCCCGCTATGTCAACTGGTGTCAGCCGCAATGTGTCTGGAGCAAGGTATACACACATTGATGCATTCACCAGAGTCAAAAGTCCACAACAGATGACTGTCAAGAGGGTGACTGTTCTGTCATTGGAGTGGTGCAACATGCAATTTGATCCATGGGAATGGGACAAGTAAGTATGGTTCAACAACATGCACAGAAACAGTTCACACACATTTGAAAACCATACCAACACAATACAGCCTGTTTGTATTTCTTACCAGAACTGACATTTCCACATGTCTGTGCATGGCACGCTGATTCGGCACACGTTGCAATCTTCATAGGGAATAGCAGGAGGACTAAGATGACACGAACAGACAACAGGCAGAGCAACCTGCAAATAAAAGGCACACAAGGCCTTACATTGAGAATCAATATCCTACAGGCATGGTCATGTAAAATACACCAACAATGTAGTACACAGGTACATTTCACGATCACTCATTGTGCATATGTGTGTGGCAGAACATCAGCACTTGTGTGACACATCACAACATACATCAAAGTGACTTCTCTTGGAGTCGGCTGGACATACAGTTTGTAACACATGCCACTCTATGCTACAAGCTTGCACAATAATTCACAGTGACCCACCATTAAGAGAAGCAGTTGCGTATGAGCTGACTCCGGATATCATCCTCCTCCTCCTCATCACTTTCATCATGGCCAAGGCCGGCATTCTCAACGTGTGGATGTTCCAGCTCGTCGGGATCCAGAATGAGTGGCACAGCCTCCTCAACTGCCATGTTGTGCAGCATGCAGCACACGATGAAGACGTTACACACCTTTTGTGGGGCGTATGGGAGGGATCCACCAGTCTTATCAAGGCACCGGAATCGCCGCTTCAGGAGTCCAAAAGTCCGCTCTATCACTCACCTGGTCTGATCGTGTGTATTGTTGTACTGCTGGTCTGCAGCTGTTCTGGGATTGTGGAGCGGTGTCATGTGCCACGGCATGTTGGGATATCCCGCGTCTCCTACAAGTAAACATCATGCAAAAAAATGTGTAATGAGATGCCGTCATACATAAAACATAAATGAGACATACAGGACAAACATAATTTACCTACCAACAAGACATGCCCACTCGTTGTGCAGCTGCAGTATCATCAGTGGTACCCTAATCTGCCTCATGATGATGGCATCATGGCACGATCCTGGAAAAAGTGCACAAACATGGGAAATCAGCATGTTAGCAAGACACACAACCAGGGCAATTATTGAGTGGTAATGTTTCCTGCTGCGGAATCCCTGCTCCTGACCAAAGCCACATGTGTACCATCAAATGGACCCAATGACATGTGGAATCCCTCCCAGGGCATAGAAGTCACCCTTGACATCTGTCAACTCTTGTGCAGTTGGAAATTTTATGAACTCATCAATGTGCTGCAACATAGCAGCTAACACATCACGTAGAACACGGCTGAACATGGTTTGTGACATTTCCCCAACATTAGCTATGATAAATTGAAACGTACCTGTAGCAAAGAAATGTAGTGCTGCCATCACCTTTAGCTTGTCAGCGCAGTCGGATACCTGTGTCGTGGTTGGAGATGTGGTTCCAGCCTAACTGTCAAGTTCTGAATCAACTCTCGAGTGAATCGGTAACGTCGGATGCAATCACATTCCCTCATGGTCTCCAAGTCAGGAAAGGCCTTGGTAGAGGTGGTGCCCTGCCGGACATATTTGGTAAAAATTGAGCACAACTGTCAGCCAACAACGATACCAATGTACATAGCACATGCAACACTGAAACTACACATCAAGTCACTATGGTGTCTGGCGTGTGCAAGACATCCAGGACACATATGGCATCTTGCTGGCACTTCAACATTTCATATCGGACAAATTGAAAATGAGGTGTGCATGTGTTAAAGCAACACCACAGCCATTGTCACGATGCAGACATATATGCCTGGGGATAAATGATGTATGATGCCATCAGACACAAAATCCTTTGAAAAGCACATGTGGCATGGTGTGCGTACATGGATAACCATGTCAATCACAACATGGACGCATGAGAGATGCATCAACAGCATATTCAGTTAATGTAACACAAACAGCTATTGCAACTCTTACCATGACACACACATGACATTGTCAGATAGTGTCATGATGAGCGTCAAAATGTCAAGTGAGAAGGGGCCCCCGTCACTGGCATAATGAGACAGCTGCCCATAGTGATGACTGTGCCATCCCAGTGTTGATGTGCATGAGTAAATGCGCATAATGATTAACCCTGGGCGAAGAACTTCGCTACGCCCACGAAGTGGACGTAGTGTTGCCTACTTCGCCTTTTGCAAAGTAGGCGTCGCAGACAAAACTATGCCCAATCTGTGGACGTAGCGAAGTTGCTCGCCACCCGCCACCCTCCCGCCCTCCCCAAATAGTTAAATTAACTTTTAAAAATGTATAAAAACCACTTACCTTGTACGCTGCGTCTCCCGGGGCTCCCTCTCGTAATCGCCCCGCAGTCTTGGATACTAATGCGCATGCGCGCCCGCCCGCGCATGCGCATTTCTCGTGAGAAATGCGCATGCGCGGGCAGCCGCGCATGCGCATTAGTGTCCAAGACGGCGGCGCGATTACAAGAGGGAGCCCCGGGGGGCGCAGCGTACAAGGTAAGTGTTTTTTATACATTTTGAAAAGTTAATTTAAGTATTTAGGGAGGGCGGGAGGGAGGCGGGTGGTGCGTAGTGGGGCTACGCGAAGTGCGTGGGTGGGTGTAGTTTCTCACCCACTTCGCATAGCTTCGCGTAGCCCCACTACGCCCAGGGTTAATAATGATACAAAAGGGACAAGTGTTAAGGTGATGTGTTACACTTACTGCCCATTCACACATGACAGGTGTCAACAGGTCATCACACTGATTGAGGAAAGGGTCAGATGCCCTGTGCTATGTCACAGCCTGCTACACCTAGGCACTGCTCATGTAAGTATGCAACGACAAAAAGCTGATAACCATCCTGGTTTGAACCGTACACAAACATTGGTGCCATGCGTGCGCTTCGTAACACTATTGTAATGTTGCAGTACGTGAGCGTGTGAAATGCACCGTACCCCTGCCTTCACTACAGCAGGTGTAACGCACCGTATCCCGACCTGACGTGCGTGTGTGTGTGTGTGTGCCTCGTTTCACTATTGTCATCGTGCCATATGCGAGAGAACCGTACCCCGACCTGACGTGTGTGTGTGCACCTCGTTTCACTATTGTCATCGTGCCATACGTGAGAGAACCGTACCCCGACCTGACGTGCGTGTGTGCGTCTCGTTTCACTACTGTCATGCTGCCTGTATGCGAGATAACCGTACCCCGACCTGACGTGCGTGTGTGCGCCTTGTTTCACTATTGTCATCGTGCCATACACGAGCGAACCGTACCCCAACCTGGCGTGTGTGTGTGCCTCATTTCACTACTACAATGGTGCCATACGCGAGCGAACCGTACCCCGACCTGATGAGCGTGTACGCGCCTCGTTTCACTATTGTCACCGTGCCATACGCGAGAGAACCGTAGCCTGACCTGACGTGCGTGTGTGCGCCTCGTTTCACTACTACAATGATCCCATATGCAAGCGAACCGTACCCCGACCTGACGTGCGTGTATGCGCCTCGTTTCACTACTACAATGGTGCCATACGCGATGTGGAAAGCACCGTCGACGTGTGTTGATCTCAAAAACTATCTAGGGTACACCTATGGGGCGAATAATGGGCCCTGAATGCAGCCTGGTTGTCATGGATACTGAGATTTGATTGTGTTCTACAGGTGTCCTGCAAAAGTCAGTTGGGCAGAAATATACAATGTTGCAATTAGTATTTGGAGCTGAAGCACACATTTTAAAGCATGTAAATGTGAGTCAGGGCCTTATGTTTGAAGGGATTGGATGAAACATAGGATGCAAAGTATTCTGGCCTATCACACTGTACTCCAGAAACAGAAAGCCCCTCAGCAGCACAGATTTAAGGCTGCATGTGTCTGTGAGTGAGCACTTGCCGGCACAACATTGGAGTGGACCACACTGCTGCTGTCTCTGCATTCCCTGGACTCTGAATTTGCTGGCCATGGAGAGGGCACCTGCATTCAGTGTGGAGGAGAGCCAGGCCATGCTGGATGCCCTCCTACCAAACTACAGCAAGCTGTATGGGAGACCAGGGGGGCAGGTGTGTGATGACTGCACTTCCTTTGACGGTGCACCTGTTGTGTGAGTGGCACTACGGCCATTGTGTATTTGTGGAACAGACATGCAATGTGGTTTGGCAGTGAGTGCCGGGTGTGTACATTGTGCTGTCTCACATGCAGAGCATGTTGTAGTTAAAGTGTGTTTCCTCCTTACTTGCATTATGCGAACTGTGACATTCAATGCATACTGATTTACACATTCTGCTGTGCCACACCTTGCAGGTTTTTTTCCCATAATTTACTGAGCTGTAATAGTGTTCACCCCAGAGTGACAGCTGAATGTACTCATTGATGTTTATGTTTTTTGTGGACATGTGGTGATGTTGTACAAATGCTGTGTTTGAACTCATGGACATTGAAGAGTGTGAATGTTCCTTGTCACCTGGCTGAGTGTGTATGTGATGTTTTGCACCACAGCTACATGGCGTATGCAGCAGCTGTAGCCATCTGATGTGACAAGTATGCTATGTTGTGTGCCTGACTTGCACAGTTAACACAACACCTGTGGCACCTCTTTGTCAAGTGGGACATGTGCAAAATGAAGGTTTTATACACTGTTGACACTGACAGGCGAGTGATCTGTGCCAGGGTGTGTCTGTCTGGTCTGCTGAGGGTTCTTAAGTGGATTTGGATATGTGACAGGTTGTCACGTGCTGTCACACAACCTGCATTTGCATGTGTTCTACAGTATGTGCCATGATCAGTGAGTGTGTTGCACCCCTTATGGCATATGTTGACTTTCAAAGGCATGTGGTCCTGTCAGCACCCTATGCCCTATTCACATTAACAATGGTGTGCAAGTGTGTGTCTCTGGGACATGGAGCAGGTGTACTGATGTTGATTCCCTTGTTCTTCCAAACAGGTATCTGCCTATGAGAAGGGAGAGATATGGATGGAGATCATCAGGGCTGTCAGGAGTGTGGGGGGCCATCGCCGGCGGCTGAGGAACATCAGGAAGAGGTGGCAAGACATCCGGTGCTGGACCCGGCGTATCGCCCGGGTCAAGCTGAAGATGGAGGCCCAACGCCTGCATGGTGGAAGCCGCCACCTCACTCCCAGATGCTCCGGGTCCTGGCAGTGGTATTTCCAGACCTCCATAGGCAGTTGCAGGAGGGACAGCAGCAAGGAGGGGGTAGGTACATGGCTGTTTGTAGTGTTGTGTGTCAGCTGCTACTTGAGGTGCTCTAAATCCTGGAAACACTCCCACAGTTGGGGTGTCTGGTCAGACAGGCTATTTGTGCATTGTAATTTCAATTCCACATATTCAGCTGGTGCTCTTTTTCATCCCTTCCCCTCCTCCACAGGTGTCCCCTGGTCTGTGTGTTTTCACATTTGCACATGTTCCTCTAGGGTGCAAGGTAATTAGACTGCACATTGATTAGCGCATCATGTGTGAGGGAAGTTTGTGACATGTGTTGGTACCTTGCCTGTGCCCTGACCTGTGCACTGTGTTTGGCCTTCACATGTGTTTGCACTGATGATGAGTCTCAACATAGGAGTGTGCGGTTTAAAATGCACACACTTGCAGCATGCATGACCCATGTTGCATTCTCAGACATCATTTGTGAGATATGCATATGGTCAGGACGGGTAATCCTGAGACATTCAGCCTTTTCTAGACCCATGGATTTGTGTGTCCACTATAGTCCCCTGAGACACCCTGGTATCCAAATCATGTGTGTCATGCAACACTGTGCCCATTCTATGTGTGTTCATGATGGGTCAGCGTCTGTGGGATTGGTGCCTTGCATAGTTTATATTTATCATGTGTCTGATACATGTGCACACTGGCCATGGATACAAGATTTGGTTGTGCATGCTCACGCTGGCCAGTGCCGGTGTGCCTATTCAGAACAATCTGTTGTTGATTGGTTGTGACTAATATGTATTGCCAGCCCCACAAGGTGACCTTGGTGTAATTTTTGTGAAGTTGCTGCACTGTTTCTGTTAACCTGATTCTGAGTTCTCACTTCTTGGGCTGTATCAATCACATTGACTGAGTGATGTGGGTGTTGTGCTGGAGTGGTGTAATGGGCCTGTCTGTTTTGCCCTTGGCAGTTTTGACCTGTGGATGTAAATTGTGTGTTGGAATTTGTAGCTCAGCACTTCCCCTGTGTTGGTGGACAGTGCTCTCATTAGGGGCTTAAAAGGCTATGTCATTTGCTTCCAGAGATGATTGTGCCTCAATATTTTTAGCCACATGTATGTACTTCTGGTGCAACGCTGTTTTGTCTTGGTGTGCACACTAAGGCATTGACATTTAGCATGTGGATAAGTGTGTGTCCACGATGCAGCAATGGTTTTGGACTACACAATTGCAGGCACATTAGCTTACGTATTGTCCTGATTTGGGACATGTGGGCCACTTCACATGACATCCAGTGGGTCTTATGTACTAGCAACTGTATGATCTGGTGATAGATGCCCCTGAGTGGACTGACACATTAGAAGTTGTCTCACATTGAGGTATGTACCTTGGCACTCCCAACACTTGTTAAAAGTTGTTCATGTTTTGAATGTGTTCATATGACAAATTGTGTAGGTAACACTTATGTGTCTACGTTATAGTTGTTTCACATGGTAGTACACACCAAAAACATTTGCAATGTTTTGGATTAGCAGGCAGCTTTTGGAGGAGGCCAGTGTTCGTGATTGATGGTGTGCCTTGATCTACATAGACATGTCCACACAGTGCTCTGGAGTGCTTGAGAGTCCTTTGTTGTCAATTGCACAGACTAATGCATGTCAAGCCATCAAGACCTCCGTTGGAGCATGTATATGGTACATGGTCCACGCCATTTGTTTGTGACAGTGTTTCATTGAAAAGTGTGTCAGCTGTTTCAATGAAGGTGTCTATGTTTTTGGTGAGCATTTCCTTGTGAGAGATCTTCAATGCATTCACCTACTTGTTATGTTCACAAGATGGCAAATGTTTACATGCAATGCATGTTCAATGTGTGAAGTATGGTGAGTCCCAAGATGCCAAAAATGTATGACATTAGTTTTCACCAAAATGTACTTACAGGGCTCAGAGTGTGGTGTCACTTTGGTGAGTGAGGTGTGTTAGTTTTCCCTGAGGGGCAACACAACTGTTTATTTCTTTGTGAACTTGAGGTGGCATCACTTCATTGTATATATCTGCTCTCCTGTAAACAAACAGAAGCTACTCAGTGTGACTCTCATTCAAGTTGTGGCCTGGTCTGTTCTTTGGATCCTTGTGTCAGAGTAGAATTGTGTCCATACCAACTGGGCAGTACTAGTATCAATTCTGTGCTGAGCTATCTGGCTATTACTCATGATGCTTGCCATGATTTGCAGTGTGACCAAATGATTTTTCAAAGTTCGGCGTAGGGTTATTGCAATGTTCAGAAATAGCACGGCGCTCAACAGTTAGTTGGTATGAGGTAATTATAGTGAATGGTAGTTGTTGGTGCTGCTTGATCAGAGATAACCCTATTCTCTGCGAGAGAAGGGGGAGAGGAGTTCTGCCTTCTATGAGTCTATGTACAAGGTCAAGCGCACACAACTTGGATCCGTTCAATAGTTGGTAATGTGTTTTTTTGATGGAAGGATAAGACCAAACTTCCGGCTCATCAAATTAACACTATCCCCTATGGAGAGTTTATACGAGCAAGAAGAAACTGCAGCGAGAACTCTGAATTTGAACGCTGTATTGAAGACATGACCCAACGTTTTTCAAAAAGAGGTTACAAAAAGAACGTCCTAGCAGGAGCCAAGAGAAGGATCAAAAACATCAAAAGAGACACTACTCTGATGCACAAAACAAAACAAAGCGAACTCAAACAACCTGCAAGACTGATCCTAGACTACAATGACATCAGTCTCTCAATACGTAAGAGCATAAATAAACATTGGGGAATCCTGCTGGCTGATAGAGCACTGAAAGACACGATTACCAACAGACCCCAAATTACCTACCGTAGAGGTAAAACCCTCAGAACGAGACTATGCCCCACCATGCCACGAGTATCAAAACCAAACGACTGGCTAACAAAGAAATCCAAAGGCTTCTTCAAATGCGGGTACTGTAGCATGTGCCGCTGGGCCAAACATAACACCATCTCCTTCAAAGGATACTACAAACAAAATTTCAAAATCAATTCACACATAACATGTGACATTAAGTACACAGTGTACATCATTGAATGTCTCTGCGACAGCCAATACATAGGAAGCTCCATCCGACCTCTGAAAGAACGAATCAGGGAACATGCAAGGGCCATCCTGACTCATGACGCAAGATATCCAATGGCCATTCACATGGCCTCTTGTCCTTCGCAAGGCCCTAACAAAAAGTTCAGGTTCTATGGTATAGACACGATTGAACCTCATGCTAGAGGAGGCAATCGAGAATTGAAATTGAGACGCCAAGAAGCAATCTGGATAAAGCGAACTCAGAGTCTCAAACACGGCCAGAACACTGATGACGAGCTACATTTCTTTCTATAACAAAGAGTTCAGCACGATGAAAGACACCATGAAAATTTGGGCTTACGTCTTCCATATATCATGTTAATAGAGACATTCCACACTAGACTCTGGAAGTATAAAAATATAAAAATATGCCCATGAAACATTATCTGAGATTAGCCACCTAGGATTGTTTCAAACCCATCAGAAATAAGAACTGTTTTAATTTGTGTCAATTTATACTAGATTGTTTAAACAGGAACATACCCATGGCACCATAGCTGCCACTTGCTGTATACATGTTGACTCGTCCCAGTTACAGGGTCTGGGGCATCACATAAACATTTCACACTAAGGTTTGCAACATGAATAGCGTTGCCCTTACCAACCCTCCTGTGATGATTATTCTTTTCGAATCGTCATCATTAATAGCGGCCATGTCATGACCCTCCTTACTCCACCTTCTCCAAAAAACATCAATGCAACTGATTAGATTTAAGCATCCTTCGTATCCTCCTCCTCTCATGTCAGGACCTCCCCTTTGTGCCACTTGTACCATTGCAATTTTGAAGGATATAACACTATAGTATTCTGTAACATCCTTCTATTGCTTTCTGCCATCCTCAGCTTAGTCACACATATTTACCAGACAATCGCGTTAGTGTAACTTGACTTGCCTTCACATAACACACGTGCTCAATGTAAAAAAAAAAAAAAATTCTCATAACATTTACTTTTGTATTGCCCATGCTTTGGCACAATATTACTAATAGCCGATAGATACTCTTCTGGAATACGAGTTATATTCACTTCATCCAAAATAGGCCCCGCACCGCTCAGCCGTACATAAGTCATTGTACTTCATGATAACTAACGATACATACTCTTCGGAGTTGTATCCTTGATTTACTCGTACATAATCAACAGGACGATTGGTGAATGATTATTCCCAGTCTTTCTACTAATGGCCCCGCCATTTCCATTACAATGAGTTTTCAGTCTAGTCATTTCTAAATACAACCCGGCGCCCCTTTGTGACGCAACTCCAATTCGACATGATAACAGCCGCGCTTTATACTCCACTCCCTAACACTCCGCGTCACCGACAGAACCCTTTCCTGACTACTGGCTTATGAACAAGGTAATTTGCGCGTTTACTCTGTCGCGGGGTAACTCTCTGCCCCTAAAAATATGTGCGTATCTGTCGACTTTCTGTTATTGTAAGCTCTATCAATCCTGATACTACCTTTCCTTAACTGTAGCCCTGAACATAGGCAAAGCGGATTTGCTTGCCTACTAGTGACCGACCGCACACCCAGCGGCGGCACTTCCGTGATACTCGAGTTGATGGAGCACATCCATCACATCGACATACTTTTGTCAAAACCCGATCAGGACCGGGTTGGAATTATCACCGGTCATACGGTGAGTCTATTCCCCTCCCTACGCATAGCTCACGCTTAATAAGTTATTCTCCCTCTACCAACAAGCCTTAGTACATGTATTCGGCTTTATTGTTACCAACGCAATTTTCCTCTCTTTCTTTTCTCCGATATTTCCAGATACTGTCTACAGCACAACCCCAACAGGTATGCCTGTGTACTAATCTCTACACTCATCTTAATTGTCATGCTGGGCTTCTCTTTCATTTACGATCATGACCACAATATAGGGCTTTTCTACAGGGCCTATATACTCTAAAAAATAACGAGAATATTTCACCCGGTATTTCTATATTTAATATATACTATGTGCCACGGACACCTAGCTTACATAGGATCATGACAGGAATTGTCGACATTTAGATAGTGATCTTTTTTGACACATTCCGAGGTACCATGTATACTTGCATCGAAATTTATACATGGAGAAATTTAAACTATTTGAGACTCATGACGTGCATAGCTTACTTAGCAGGTACTAATGATAGAGTTCAGACAAAATACTTCTCTCTAGCTCCCCTCTGGATATTGTAGAGAAGAGATGGGGCTAACATGTTTGATCATAGAAGCACAATATTATATGGTATAAATTCGTAATAAGAGAATTGAAATTCAGAACTGTGATTGTTTTGTGAAATTATCCATTGCCATAGCATGACATTAAGTATATTTACCTGAAGAAAATGCATGTACTGTACACATTACCATTAAGGAAATTGTACTACAGAACTGTGAAGGATTTTGTAAGTTACTCTTAGCCATAGAATGACATCAAGTATTTCTATTATAAGACCGTGCATGTACTGTGTAAATCACCACCTCGGCACGCACCACCACTTTATATACGGACTACATGATTAGAGTGAGACGTTTTGTGCCAAAGTTTCTTTCCCCTTTCTCTCCACAGAGCATGCTGTTTGAATTGTATTCGTGTGATAACATGGTTAGATATTCAGCCTGTCACCTTGTCCCCACATGACACACACCATGTGGTTCTTTTGCGTCTTGCGTCGCTGCATTGAAACTATGATGAGTAAACAGTAATAGCAGCTCACCACTACACAGATCTCTTTGATCACACCCACTTTGCAGTATATGTCACTTCCGGTGATGGACCTCAATTTATATGCACATTCTGCCCAGCCTTTTGCACCGCTTTAAGATCCACTTCTCCTTGCTATCAGTTTTTCTCCTTCTTAGCACATCCCCCCACTATGGCCCCCTTCTTTCTCAATTGACTACACGTACCCTTATCCCCTCACTCCTTTATCACCAAATATACAAAAAACTGTTTCTGACTTTACTTTATCTCCCCAGCCCTGAAGAGTCACGGGTCAACCCCGTTTTTGACGAAACACGTGTCGGCTGGTTTGCATGTATAAAATACCTTCATGTGATATATTAAATAAGGAAAGGAATAACTAAAGAAAAGTTTGGTCTTATCCTTCCATCAAAAAAACACATTACCAACTATTGAACGGATCCAAGTTGTGTGCGCTTGACCTTGTACATTGACCAAATGATTTTGTGCTCATGTGTCAGAAGTTTACAGGTGACTGATGCATATCTGTTTCTTCTCCTTGCCCACAGCATCATCAACCAACACAGGAGGAGGCATCAGAACGGACCAGGAGGAGGGACCCAGCTGCAGTGCCACCAGCGCAGAGGAGTTGGATGGAGCTAGTGGCACGGAGGATGAGAGGAGTCAGACGGCCAGACCTTTGGAATGCGACACCTCTTACCATGCGGATGGCTTGGCTTCTGACTCCCAGGAGGAGGGGGAGTATGCGGCAACAGCATCTACCATCACTGTGTCCGTCCCCACCTCCTCCAGACCCATATCCACCCTCCCAATTGCTCGGGTCCCTTCTGTCCGTGCTGCCCCCCCTGTCTCCTTCGTCCCTGGCACCCCAGCCCCTGCCCCTATCTCGCCTGCTGCCCTCAGTGCCAAGTCTGTGGACCTACTCCAACAGATTCATGATGGTCAGACATCAAAGCTTACTGTCCTCCATGCCCACACTGCTATTCTAACACAGTTGTTGTCATTCATGGAGGGCATGTCAGCTGCGATGTCTGACCAATGTCGGATACTAGCGTCCATGGACTCCTTACTGATGGCAGCAGTTTCACTCCTGCAGCGGTCAGTCCCCCCTCCTTCTGACCCATCCACACCCCCCTCTTCCATACCTGTCCCAAGCACACACGGACGCACAAGATCACGCACGCCAACACCCCAAACCAGCACACCACCACCACCTAAGTATAAGCGCAGATCTCCTGGCACACAATCTCAGAGGAATGCAGGCACACCCACAGGGCCAGGGGTCAGATGGCAGCCACGCAGCCACAGAGACAGTACGCCTGACTCACAGCCCTCTACCTCCACTCCCATTGTGTCCCCGGGTGCAGGTGGTAGTCTGGCGGAACTGGCAGCAGTGTGCAGCGCTGAATTTCTTTCCACCTTTGGCACTGCACAAGCCACTGAGGAGGATTCAGCCCCCTTGCACCCACACCTACCCTTCCCTCAACTGTCCCTGCGGTGCCAGACCCTGATGATGCCCCCCACGGGTCAACCCACATTTAGCTCCAGAATGTGAAGGCAAGTTGGGGGTTGACAACCTCCACAACGTCCCCCAAACAGACTTGAAAATGGACTGGCCATTGGCCTTCTTTGAGATAGGACGCATTTTTAAATTACTTTTACTTTGGAGCTGAATAAAGCATTTTCTTTTTCATTCTAAACTATTGCATTTCAGGTACTTGCTTTAGGTGCTGTGTGCCTAGGAGTTGATTTTATGTTAATGTTTTGAGATTGTGAAATATGTATATTTTATGATGTTAATGAGGTGGACCATGGTATCTATGTGCCATCACAAAGTAGCAGCAATTAATCTTTGGTGTGTGTGTTCAGTTTGCCTACAGACATTGTCCCAAGGGGTGTCCATTCCTCAGTTATACAACGAAAAGTTCACTACAGACAGTTGCACAATGGTTGTGCTGACATGTGTGCATATTCCCTATGTTGTTGAGCGTTCCCTCAACAATGGCCATTGCTGCTCACAGATTACTACTGATCATGACTGTGTGCCATCCTTGTGACTCAATGTACTTGTATTTAGAGTATGTAGAAATGCCTTCATGGACATATTCATCCTTTTCCCCAATATGCAGATGTATAATCACAGCCTTACCCTTATGTCTGTATTGGTTCTGCAGGGTATTTGTGCACATGAATCACAATATTGTGCATTGTATCTAAGGTCTTTCAACCGTATTCCTTCCATGAGCAAGTACATGTTGGTGGTCTGACTAGCACCTGGACATCCATATCAGCTCAGGGATGTACATGACAGTGTGTGTTCCCTTTTGCTGTCTTTGTGTGTTGGGCCGTTACATGACTATACACTATTGTGTCATGATGGTAGGGTGTGTAGGTTACGTCTTGCAAAATTTACCGTGCTGTTGCTAAGGAAGAAGGGGGGGGGCGGAGATACAGTCTGTGATGAGAATGATTATAGCAGGTCGAAAGAAAGGTAACCCTGGGAATCCATTTTGTTGGATTTAATGCCCTCACACACCCTTTCAGGTGTCATGCTTCATCATTTGGGCCTGCTCCTCGTTGGGTCGGCGGTGCAATACCCAACGGGCAACACCTCATAGAGGGGCTCTTTGGCGGAGATCTTTTTCCAACAGCCGTATGGATGAAGTGCGGGTGTGGGGCCAGAAAGGAGGGTAGACGTGAAGGAGTGAATTAAAATAAAGCCAGTGGTACCGGGAATGATTTATTCAGGGGGTCCACTGCTTTAATTAAAAACTGTTCTCTAGAGGAGAGTGCTGGAAAATTATGTTTCCAGAAATCCTCCAGAGTTGGTTATAGTCCGGTCAACATGTTTCTCGCTGGTGTGAATTTTAACAAGCGATTCTTCAGGACCCAGATGACTGTTTAGCAAGTATCTAAATGTGTGTACTGTCTACTCTAATTCCCTAATGTGTAGAGTGTGTATACTAGTGTGAATACAGCAACATTAGGGGTTGAAAAGGGAACAATACTATATTACCCTTCTTCTATTGTAACTGCCAATACCTGTTAAGAAAAGGGAGAAGCATATCACCAACAAACTTAAAAACAATCGCATCGGTGACTGTATTCCTTGTATGGTGCTCATGCCAGTATATATCAGGCGTGTCACCACAACATTGCACACGTGTAGCATGCACTCTCGAAAGTGAATATGGTGTTCTCATAATTGAGACCTCAGTGAGAGTGGTATGGGATAGATAGTTAGAGCATATTCTCGAGGAAAATAAAGATAGAAATCAAAATTACCATATTGGTATGGGTAGCAGCGTGTACTTAAAACTCACCTAAAGTTATTAACAGTCAGAAAACGAAAGTATCCAGCGGGTAAAGCTTCAGGTAGATCTTCCACCGCAAGGCTATGTATAGGGAAAGATCTTAGTGCCTCATAAACAGTGTACAATGACAATGAGAGTTGTATTGTATGTATCATGTAGATCTTCCACCGCAAGGCTATGTATAGGGAAAGATCTTAGTGCCTCATAGACAGTGTATAGTGACATTGAAAGTTGTATTGTATGTATCATGCCACTCATTAGATTAGCCTCAGAGGGTGTTGTGTTATGAACTAAAATTCTGGCTTAACATTTTTTTATATGATTAGATACTGGGGATAGTGGGCCACGCAATGATCTATAAAAAGCCATGAGCAAAAATTATATATCGTGTGTTAAGGATATATAGGTATATATGGCCCTGTATGTAATTGCCATCGCTGTTCTATTAGTTGCTGTTTGAGATAAGGACCAACTTCGGGAGAGGATGGTACCAGGTGCCATAAAACTTGGTATCGGACCGGCGAGCAAAGGTATATCCAGATCCAAGACAGTAGTGTTTGTGTCAATGACATGTCGGGTAAAAGCGGGTGTATTATCAAACTCGCACAAGGCGAACATGGAATGTATCCATCCGCTGTCGTGACTATACCAGATGGTTGGGGCACCGTAGAGGGAAGGGCTGGTTCCCCGATATTTTGATCTCGAAAGGATCCAATAGTTACATCAGTGTATAACATGGCGGAAAACACGGTCTAGCAAAAGACCAGTGGTTCCGCATATTATCGTTACACTATTTTCCACTTACTTGGTAATCCCTGAGCTGCTCTGCATGCACCTACCCCTCGGCGCTGGATCCGGGTGGAGGGGGAGGGCGGGGTTGCAGCCGGATATAAAGGAGTGGAAAACTCCCACGTGAATAGTGCACCACCGCGGGGGCCATCTTGTAGGGTCTAGATATAGGTTAATGGGAGCACTGACTCTAAGTTATATAGTGATAAATTAGAGTGGATGTGTAAAATATCATAGACATCCATGTATGTGTAGTATAAAGTGATGGTACCTATTTCAATGGGTAATTACGTATTAAAACCGTCACTAAAACATGGTAGGGATAGGTGTCGGCCATCTTGTAGTGGTAGATTCAGGTCACCGAAAAGAGTGTGTAGTTTCGGAGACAGGCTCAAAATAAATATAAAGAGGTGGAAGACACTATTTTCCTAGTCCCATCCCTCTAAGTTATGTTAAATCCTGATATGAGGGTGTGGGTTCAGGGAGCAGGTAATAGAAATTATTCAGAGGCTGATCCAGGGGATATCTTCATTAAGGCCACAACTGTCAGAAGATAATCTGTGAATCCAGCGTTGTTCTTTGTAGATATCCCCTGGGTAGCTTCAAGGATAAGCCATTGGAGAGAGTCTGGGGTGTGGTTCATTTCGAGGAAATGCCTACACATTTTTGTATTATTTTTCTTGCACCTGAAGTTGCTACGGTGCTCTGAGATTCTAGTTTTCATATTTCTGGTCGTCATGCCTATATAATAAAGATTACAAGGGCATATAATCAAGTAGATGCAGTTCGCGCTATTGCAATTGGTGTGGCCTCTGGTTTCCCATTTAAACGAGTCTGTCGGAGAAATACTTTTGTATTTTTTAGTGAATGGGCATGCTGCGCACCCCCCACAAGGGTAATGGCCAGTGACTGCTGGCAGATTCCACAATGTCGTTTGGCGATTAGATTCGCTTGTTTTCTTCGGTCTAGTGTGTACCAAAAAGTTTTTTATATTCTTAGACCTCTTGAAGGCGAATCTCGGTAGGTCTAAGGTCAATGACCCTGTATTAAGTATAGACCAATGGCGTCTCACGATTTTTCTCAGATGGGTAGACGCCGGTGTGAAGGTTGTCACACAGGTCATGGGTTGGGTAGCCAAAGGGTTCTTTTCTTTGGGTTCCAACAAACCCTCCCTGTTATTGTTCTGTTCTCTCTTTTTGCATTTTATGATTTCTCTGGTAGGGTAGCCTCTCTCTCTTAAGTTCCTGAACAGGATAGATGACTCGGTCTTGTAATTCGCCATTGCGCTGCAATTACGTCGTATCCTGAGGAATTGTCCAAACGGCAAATTGGATCGTAGGGTCTTGGGGTGGTGGCTAGTGTAATGTAACAGACTATTACGATCTGTGCTCTTTTTGTATAGAGTGGTACCAAGGGATCCGCCTTCGATCCTTATTTTTAGGTCTAGAAATTCTATTTCGCTTTTGGATGCCGCGATTGTGAACTTCAGGTAGGGATTAATGTTATTAATCCATAGGAAAAACTCTGAGTAAGAGTCTTCGTTACCTTCCCACATGATCAGGATATCGTCAATGTAACGTTTCCATAGTTTTATATTTTCATGATAGGGGTTTGTCACTGGCGAGATATGATTCTCTTCAAAATCTGCCATGTAGAGACACGCTATGCTAGGAGCTACCGTGCTGCCCATACAAGTCCCCTGTGTCTGGTGGTAATGGGTGCCTTTAAACTGGAAATAATTCTCAGTAAGAACTTTTTCTGCGCATTCCATTACGAATGCGATAGGTGTTTCCGACGTCCATTGCGTCTTGTTGAATGCTGCCTCAATTACTCCTAGGGAAGCCCTCTGGGGGATGTTTGTGTAGAGGGCCTCAACGTCTAGGGTTATGAGGAAATCAATTGACTGGGCATCATCATAGTCCTGCAGTAGGCGTAGCAAATCAGTCGTGTCCTGGATATATGAAGGAATTTGCTTTACCAGGGGCTGCAGAAAGTGATCACAGAACTGTGACAAAGGTTCCAGCACTGAGTCAATGCCAGAGACGATGGGTCGTCCTGGGACTGGTGTGACCCCTTTATGTATCTTGGGCAACGTGTAGAAGTACGGGACCCTAGGGTTCTTTTTCACTAGAAAGTCCGCTTCTTTCTTACTCAGTCAGCCATGACATTCAGCCGATTCCACCATGCTAGTGATGGACATAGTGAGGCGGTCTGTGGGATTCTGTGTACTAGCCTTATAGTATCGAGTGTCTTCTAGTTGTCTTTGACACTCTGTGTCGTAGTCTTTGGTATCCATTAATACTATTGCGCCACCCTTATCCGCCTGCTTAATGGTTAAGGAGGGGTCATTGGCCAATGTGTACAGGATGTCCCTTTCTTCTTTGGACATGTTATTGTAAGAGGAAATACCGGATAAGTTGTTAACATCTTTTAGTACCGCTTGCTCAAAGGTAAGGACCTCACTCGGTACCATGCCGCTGTGAGGATTAAAGGTGGAGTGGTTATGTAACCCAGAGTCCTCACAGGTCTCCTGCGGTTTGCCATCGAAGAAGGCGTGCAACCTGATTTTTCTGAAGAATTTTTGCAATTCCACAGTTTGTAGAAAGTTATCAGTTCTTGGTGTAGGTACAAACCCGAGCCCTTTTTGCAAAACCCTCTCTTGTTCGGGAATTAATTGATGTGAGGATAGGTTAACGACAAGACTCATTTCTTGTTCGTTTTGCTCCGAGTGTCCATTCCTAGGGGTGTCGTATCCTCCCACTGGACCCGTTTGTCCATTGCGTTCCCTCTTTTTCACCCTCGCCCTCTGCCCCAACCTCTGTCTAAAAAAGGACGGTTTCCCTGGGGGGCAAATTGTGGAGGCTATTGTGGTCCAAATTGTGGCATGGCATGAGGAAACTAAGGATATTGCAAAAGTGGGTGTCCAGGGAAAAGGATCTGTGGTTGAGGCAGTTGATGTTGACCACCTCTCCCACCTCTTCCCCCTCGTCATTGACGGGGTTGCCATTCGTCCCCACTCGAATTAGTCACTATTGGAACCTCTTCTTGAAGAGTTGTTGCTAGAATCAGAGAGATACCCTGTGCCTGATGGTGTATAGTCTGCTTTCAGGTATGGGTATACTTTCTCTTTGTCGAAGCGATCGATGTCTTTTTGCAATTTGTTGACTTTTTGTTTCATCAAGTACTCCTTGTGTTCACTTATGTCTTTATTGATCTCAGCGAATTTGGTTTTAAAGGTAGGGTTAGTGACGGCGTTTTTTAGCGTTGCCTATAACGTCTGGATCCGTTCCAGCAAAGCATCCGCAAGACGCTTGGAGGTATTGACGATTAGAATCAATAAGTCATGTGTACACTTCCAGGATATCTGGGACCATTCGACCTTAAATTGGCCATCTTCCCAGAATATCATTGGGAAGTTTTTGACAATTAGCCCGTTAGGGGCTATTTTGGCCTTGAAATATTCAGCCATTAGTGCTCCATGTAGGCTGACCCTAATCCACTCTCTTTTTAGATCAGAGAGGGTTTTCCAGTCAGCTGTATTGCTTCCCGTTGCGTTCTCATTATCCAAAGTTAAAATAGAGGGAGTTCTAAGAATAGCTGCTGCTTCATCCTCTCCAAAGCCAAGTCCCTGACCGTCCATGTATTATGGAGGGGGGGGTAGTTGGGACAGAAGAGAGGGATCTAGTTCGTAGAAACAGGCCAGGCTCGAGTTGAGCTGGGCTGAGAGATAATTGGGGGACAGAACCGATCTTACCCACCTAACGATAAACTCCTACGGGGACAAGCCGTGCATAGGATGTGGTATCAAAAAGGAGGAGTACAGGGCTATTACTACTCAGATATGAATAGAAGGTCCAGCCATAGCGTGCCCTAAAGGATACGTCTTGCAAAACTTACCGTGCTGTTCCTAAGGAAGAAGGGGGGGCGGAGATACAGTCTGTGATGCAAATGATTATAGCAGGGTGAAAGAAAGGTAACCCTGGGAATCCATTTTGTTGGATTTAATGCCCTCACACACCCTTTCAGGTGTCATGCTTCATCATTTGGGCCTGCTCCTCGTTGGGTCGGCGGTGCAATACCCAACGGGCAACACCTCATAGAGGGGCTCTTTGGCGGAGATCTTTTTCCAACAGCCGTATGGATGAAGTGCGGGTGTGGGGCCAGAAAGGAGTGGGGCCGTGAAGGAGTGAATTTAAATAAAGCCAGTGGTACCGGGAATGACTTATTCAGGGGGTCCACTGCTTTAATTAAAAACTGTTCTCTAGAGGAGAGTGCTGGAAAATTATGTTTCCAGAAATCCTCCAGAGTTGGTTATAGTCCGGTCAACATGTTTCTCGCTGGTGTGAATTTTAACAAGCGATTCTTCAGGACCCAGATGACTGTTTAGCAAGTATCTAAATGTGTGTACTGTCTACTCTAATTCCCTAATGTGTAGAGTGTGTATACTAGTGTGAATACAGCAACATTAGGGGTTGAAAAGGGAACAATACTATATTACCCTTCTTCTATTGTAACTGCCAATACTTGTTAAGGAAAGGGAGAAGCATATCACCAACAAACTTAAAAACAATCGCATCGGTGACTGTATTCCTTGTATGGTGCTCATGCCAGTATATATCAGGCGTGTCACCACAACATTGCACACGTGTAGCATGCACTCTCGAAAGTGAATATGGTGTTCTCATAATTGAGACCTCAGTGAGAGTGGTATGGGATAGATAGTTAGAGCATATTCTCGAGGAAAATAAAGATAGAAATCAAAATTACCATATTGGTATGGGTAGCAGCGTGTACTTAAAACTCACCTAAAGTTATTAACAGTCAGAAAACGACAGTATCCAGCGGGTAAAGCTTCAGGTAGATCTTCCACCGCAAGGCTATGTATAGGGAAAGATCTTAGTGCCTCATAAACAGTGTACAATGACAATGAGAGTTGTATTGTATGTATCATGTAGATCTTCCACCGCAAGGCTATGTATAGGGAAAGATCTTAGTGCCTCGTAGACAGTGTATAGTGACATTGAAAGTTGTATTGTATGTATCATGCCACTCATTAGATTAGCCTCAGAGGGTGTTGTGTTATGAACTAAAATTCTGGCTTAACATTTTTTTATATGATTAGATACTGGGGATAGTGGTCCACGCAATGATCTATAAAAAGCCATGAGCAAAAATTATATATTGTGTGTTAAGGATATATAGGTATATATGGCCCTGTATGTAAGTGCCATCGCTGTTCTATTAGTTGCTGTTTGAGATAAGGACCAACTTCGGGAGAGGATGGTACCAGGTGCCATAAAACTTGGTATCGGACCGGCGAGCAAAGGTATATCCAGATCCAAGACAGTAGTGTTTGTGTCAATGACATGTCGGGTAAAAGCGGGTGTATTATCAAACTCGCACAAGGCGAACATGGAATGTATCCATCCGCTGTCGTGACTATGCCAGATGGTTGGGGCACCGGAGAGGGAAGGGCTGGTTCCCGGATATTTTGATCTCGAAAGGATCCAATAGTTACATCAGTGTATAACATGGCGGAAAACACGGTCTAGCAAAAGACCAGTGGTTCCGCATATTATCGTTACGCTATTTTCCACTTACTTGGTAATCCCTGAGCTGCTCTGCATGCACCTACCCCTCGCCGCTGGATCCGGGTGGAGGGGGAGGGCGGGGTTGCAGCCGGATATAAAGGAGTGGAAAACTCCCACGTGAATAGTGCACCACCGCGGGGGCCATCTTGTAGTGTCTAGATATAGGTTAATGGGAGCACTGACTCTAAGTTATATAGTGATAAATTAGAGTGGATGTGTACAATATCATAGACATTCATGTATGTGTAGTATAAAGTGATGGTACGTATTTCAATGGGTAATTACGTATTAAAACCGTCACTAAAACATGGTAGTGATATGTGTCGGCCATCTTGTAGTGGTAGATTCAGGTCACCGAAAAGAGTGTGTAGTTTCGGAGACAGGCTCAAAATAAATATAAAGAGATGGAAGCCACTATTTTCCTAGTCCCATCCCTCTAAGTTATGTTAAATCCTGATATGAGGGTGTGGGTTCAGGGAGCAGGTAATAGAAATTATTCAGAGGCTTATCCAGGGGATATCTTCATTAAGGCCACAACTGTCAGAAGATAATCTGTGAATCCAGCGTTGTTCTTTGTAGAACAGGCCTTGTTTAGATATCCCCTGGGTAGCTTCAAGGATAAGCCATTGGAGAGAGTCTGGGGTGTGGTTCATTTAGAGGAAATGCCTACACATTTTTGTATTATTTTTCTTGCACCTGAAGTTGCTACGGTGCTTAGAGATTCTAGTTTTCATATTTTTGGTTGTCACGCCTATATAATAAAGATTACAAGGGCATAGAATCAAGTAGATGCAGTTCGTGCTATTGCAATTGGTGTGGCCTCTCATTTCCCATTTAAAGGAGTCTGTCAGAGAAATACTTTTGTATTTTTTAGTGAATGGACATGCTGCGCACCCCCCACAGGGTAATGGCCAGTGACTGCTGGCAGATTCCACAATGTCGTTTGGCGATTAGATTCGCTTGTTTTCTTCGGTCTAGTGTGTACCAAAAAGTTTTTTATATTCTTAGACCTCTTGAAGGCGAATCTCGTGTGTAGGTTGCCTGCAACCTCCATGGGTGGATATGCATGTGGGATCTGACATCACACCCACATGTGGTGTGTCACGCTGTGTGTGACAGATAGCCATCATCCGTGTAGTGTGACACTGCTGTAAGTGATGTGTTGCTATGGCACTATCAGGACTATCACAGGTTAGGGTTGTAAACATACCCCCATGTAGTTGTGGTATGATGATGACAATGCCCCCTATAACTGTGCCCTGCTGGGAGACCTCTGCACCCACCACTCCTATGTCTGGGCACTGCTTGGAGTCCTCTGCACCCACTCCTCTCATGTCTGGGCACTGCTGGGAGTCCTCTGCACCCACCCCTCTTATGTCTGGGCACTGCTGGGAGTCATATCCACCCATCCCACTCATGTCTGGGCACTGCTGGAGTCATCTGCACCCACCCCTCTTATGTCTGGGCACTTCTGGGAGTCCTCTGCACCCACACCTCTTATGTCTGGGCACTGCTGGGAGTCATATCCACCCACCCCTCTCATGTCTGGGCACTCCTGGGAGTCATATCCACCCACCGCTCCTATGTCTGGGCACTGCTGGAATTCCTCTGCACCCACCCCTCTTATGTCTGGGCACTGCTGGGAGTCATCTGCACCCACCCCTCTCATGTCTGGGGACTGCTGGGAGTCCTCTGCAACCACCCCTCTTTTGTCTGGGCACTGCTAGGAGTCATATCCACCCACCCCTCTCATGTCTGGGCACTGCTGGGAGTCATATCCACCCACCCCTCCTATGTCTGGGCACTGCTGGGAGTCCTCTGCAACCACCCCTCTAATTTCTAGGCACTGCTGGGAGTCCTCTGCACCCACCCCTCCTACGTCTGGGCACTGCTGGGAGTCCTCTGCACCCACCCCTCTTATGTCTGGGCACTGCTGGGAGTCCTCTGCACCCACCCCTCTCATGTCTGGGGACTGCTGGGAGTCCTCTGCAACCACCCCTCTTTTGTCTGGGCACTGCTAGGAGTCATATCCACCCACCCCTCTCATTTCTGGGCACTGCTGGGAGTCATATCCACCCACCCCTCCTATGTCTGGGCACTGCTGGGAGTCATATCCACCCACCCCTCTTATGTCTGGGCACTGCTGGGAGTCCTCTGCACCCACCCCTCTTATTTCTAGGCACTGCTGGGAGTCCTCTGCACCCACCCCTCCTACGTCTGGGCACTGCTGGGAGTCATAACCACCCAGCCCTCCTATGTCTGGGCACTGCTGAGAGTCATATCCACCCACCCCTTCTATGTCTGGGCACTTCTGGGAGTCATATCCACCAACCCCTCCTATGTCTGGGCACTGCTGGGAGTCCTCTGCACCCACCCCTCCTATGTCTGGGCACTTCTGGGAGTCATATCCACCCACCCCTCTCATGGCTGGGCACTGCTGGGAGTCATATCCACCCACCCCTCCTATGTCTTTGCACTGCTGGGAGTCCTGTGCAACCACCCCTCCTATGTCTGGGCACTGCTGGGAGTCATATCCACCCACCCCTCTTATGTCTGGGCACTGCTGGGAGTCCGCTGCACCCACCCCTCTTATGTCTGGGCACTGCTGGGAGTCATATCCGCCAACCCCTCCTATGTCTGGGCACTGCTGGGAGTCCCCTGCACCCACCCCTCTTATGTCTGGGCACTGCTGGGAGTCCTCTGAACCCACCCCTCATATGTCTGGGCACTGCTGGGAGTCATATCCACCCACCCCTCTCATGTCTGGGCACTGCTCGGAGTCATATCTACCCACTCCTCCTATGTCTGAGCACTGATGGGAATCATAACCACCCAACCCTCTCATGTCTGGGCACTGCTGGGAGTCCTCTGCACCCACCCCTCCTATGTCTGGGCACTGCTGTGCGTCCTCTGCACCCACCCCTCTTATATCTGGGCACTGCTGGGAGTCATATCCACCCACCCCTCTCATGTCTGGGCACTGCTGGGAGTCATATCCACCCACCCCTCCTATGTCTGGGTACTGCTGGGAGTCATATCCACCCACCCCTCTTATGTCTGGGCACTGCGGGGAGTCCTCTGCACCCACCCCACTTATGTCTGGGCACTGCTGGGAGTCCTCTGCACCCACTCCTCCTATGTCTGGGCACTGCTGGGAGTCATATCCACCCACCCCTCCTATGTCTGGGCAATGCTGGGAGTCATATCCACCCACCCCTCCTATGTCTGGGCACTACTGGGAGTCATATCCACCCACCCCTCCTATGTTTGCGCACTGCTGGGAGTCATATCCACCCACCCCTCCTATGTCTGCGCACTGCTGGGAGTCATATCCACCCACCCCTCATGTCTGGGCACTGCTGGGAGACCTCTGCACCCACCCCTCCTCAGTCTGGGCACTGATGGGAGTCCTCTGCACCCAACCCTGCTATATCTGGGCACTGCTGGAAGTCATATCCACCCACCCCTCTCATGTCTGGGCACTGCTGGGAGTCATATCCACCCACCCCTCCTATGTCTGGGCACTGCTGGGAGTCCTCTCCACCCATCCCTCCTATGTCTGGGCACTGCTGGGAGTCATATCCACCCACCCCACCCATGTCTGGGCACTGCTGGGAGTCATATCCACCCACCCCTCTCAAGTCTGGGCACCGCTGGGAGTCATATCCACCCACTCCTCCTATGTCGGGGCACTGCTGGGAGTCCTGTGCAACCACTCCTCTTATGTCTGAGCACTGCTGGGAGTCATATCCACCCACCCCTCCTATGTCTGTGCACTGCTGGGAGTTCTCTGCACCCACCCCTCTTATGTATGGGCACTGCTGGGAGTCATATTCACCCACCCCTCTCATGTCTGGGCACTCCTGGGAGTCATATCCACCCACCCCTCCTATGACTGGTCACTGCTGGGAGTCCTCTGCACCCACCCCTCTCATGTCTGGGTACTGCTGGGAGTCCTCTGCACCCACCCCTCTAATGTCTGGGCACTGCTTGGAGTCCTCTGCACCCACCCCTCTCATGTCTGGGCACGGCTGGGAGTCATATCCACCCACCCCTCCTATGTCTGGGCACTGCTGGGAGTCCCCTGCACCCAACCCTCCTATGTCTGGGCAATGCTGGGCGTCATATCCACCCACCCCTCTCATGTCTGGGCAGTGCTGGGAGTCCTTTGCACCTACCCCTCCTATGTCTGGGCACTGCTGGGAGTCCTCTGCACCCACCCCTCTCATGTCTGGGCACTGCTAAGAGTCCTCTGCACCCATCCCTCTTATGTCTGGGCACTGCTGGGAGTCATATCCACCCATCCCTCTCATGTCTGGGCACTGCTGGGAGTCCTCTGCACCCACCCCTCTTATGTCTGGGCACTGCTGGGAGCCATATCCACCCACCCCTCTCATGTCTGGGCACTGCTGGGAGTCATATCCACCCACCCCTCTCATGTCTGCGCACTGCTAGGAGTCCTCTGCACCCACCCCTCTCATGTCTGGGCACTGCTGGGAGTCATATCCACCCACCCCTCCTATGTCTGGGCACTGCTGGGAGTCCTTTGCACCCACCCCTCCTATGTCTGGGCACCGCTGGGAGTCCTCTGCCCCCACCCCTCCTATGTTTGGGCACTGCTGGGAGTCATCTGCACCCACCCCTACTATGTCTGGGCAC
This sequence comes from Lissotriton helveticus, assembly GCF_964261635.1. Classification (NCBI taxonomy): domain Eukaryota; kingdom Metazoa; phylum Chordata; class Amphibia; order Caudata; family Salamandridae; genus Lissotriton; species Lissotriton helveticus. Next base: position 514,944,478 of record NC_136069.1, read on the forward strand.
TGCTGGTAGTCCTCTGCACCCACCCCTCTTATGTCTGGGCACTGCTATGAGTCCTCTGCACCCACCCCTTCCTATGTCTGGGCACTGCTGGGAGTCCTTTGCACCCACGTCTCTCATGTCTGGGCACTGCTGGGAGTCATATCCACCCACGTCTCTCATGTCTGGGCACTGCTGGGAGTCATATCCACCCACAACTCCTATATCCAGGCACTGCTGGGAGTCATATCCACCCACCCCTCCTATGTCTGGGCACTGCTGGGAGTCATATCCACCCACCCCTCCTATGTCTGGGCACTGCTGGGAGTCCTTTGCACCCACCCCTCCTATGTCTGGGCACCGCTGGGAGTCCTCTGCCCCCACCCCTCCTATGTTTGGGCACTGCTGGGAGTCATCTGCACCCACCCCTACTATGTCTGGGCACTGCTGGTAGTCCTCTGCACCCACCCCTCTTATGTCTGGGCACTGCTATGAGTCCTCTGCACCCACCCCTTCCTATGTCTGGGCACTGCTGGGAGTCCTTTGCACCCACGTCTCTCATGTCTGGGCACTGCTGGGAGTCATATCCACCCACGTCTCTCATGTCTGGGCACTGCTGGGAGTCATATCCACCCACAACTCCTATATCCGGGCACTGCTGGGAGTCATATCCACCCACACCTCCTATGTCTGGGCACTGCTGGGAGTCATATCCACCCACCCCTCCTATGTCTGGGCACTGCTGGGAGTCCTTTGCACCCACCCCTCCTATGTCTGGGCACTGCTGGGAGTCCTCTGCCCCCACCCCTCCTATGTTTGGGCACTGCTGGGAGTCATCTGCACCCACCCCTACTATGTCTGGGCACTGCTGGTAGTCGTCTGCACCCACCCCTCTTATGTCTGGGCACTGCTATGAGTCCTCTGCACCCACCCCTTCCTATGTCTGGGCACTGCTGGGAGTCCTTTGCACCCACCCCTCCTATGTCTGGGCACTGCTGGGAGTCCTCTGCACCCACCCCTCCTATGTCTGGGCACTGCTGGGAGTCATATCCACCCACCCCTCTCATGTCTGGGCAGTGCTGGGAGTCCTTTGCACCTACCCCTCCTATGTCTGGGCACTGCTGGGAGTCCTCTGCACCCACCCCTCTCATGCCTGGGCACTGCTAAGAGTCCTCTGCACCCATCCCTCTTATGTCTGGGCACTGCTGGGAGTCATATCCACCCATCCCTCTCATGTCTGGGCACTGCTGGGAGTCCTCTGCACCCATCCCCCCTATGTCTGGTCACTTCTGGGAGTCATATCCACCCACCCCTCTCATGTCTGGGCACTGCTGGGAGTCATATCCACCCACCCCTCTCAAGTCTGGGCACCGCTGGGAGTCATATCCAACCACGTCTCTCTTGTCTGGGCACTGCTGGGAGTCATATCCACCCACAACCCCTATATCTGGACACTGCTGGGAGTCATATCCACCCACCCCACCTATGTCTGGGCACTGCTGGGAGTCATATCCACCCACCCCTCCTATGTCTGGGCACTGCTGGGAGTCATATCCACCCACCCCTCCTATGTCTGGGCACTGCTGGGAGTCGTATCCACCCACCCTCTCATGTCTGGGCACTGCTGGGAGTCATATCCACCCACCCCTCTCATGTCTGGGCACTGCTAGGAGTCCTCTGCACCCACCCCTCTCATGTCTGGGCACTGCTGGGAGTCCTTTGCACCCACGTCTCTCATGTCTGGGCACTGCTGGGAGTCATATCCACCCACGTCTCTCATGTCTGGGCACTGCTGGGAGTCATATCCACCCACAACTCCTCTATCCGGGCACTGCTGGGAGTCATATCCACCCACCCCTCCTATGTCTGGGCACTGCTGGGAGTCATATCCACCCACCCCTCCTATGTCTGGGCACTGCTGGGAGTCCTTTGCACCCACCCCTCCTATGTCTGGGCACCGCTGGGAGTCCTCTGCCCCCACCCCTCCTATGTTTGGGCACCGCTGGGAGTCATCTGCACCCACCCCTACTATGTCTGGGCACTGCTGGTAGTCCTCTGCACCCACCCCTCCTATGTCTGGGCACTGCTAGGAGTCCTCTGCACCCACCCCTCTTATGTCTGGGCACTGCTATGAGTCCTCTGCACCCACCCCTTCCTTTGTCTGGGCACTGCTATGAGTCCTCTGCACCCACCCCTTCCTATGTCTGGGCACTGCTGGGAGTCCTTTGCACCCACCCCTCCTATGTCTGGGCACTGCTGGGAGTCCTCTGCACCCACCCCTCCTATGTCTGGGCACTGCTGGGAGTCATATCCACCCACCCCTCCTATGTCTGGGCACTGCTGGGAGTCATATCCACCCACCCCTCCTATGTCTGGGCACTGCTGGGAGTCATATCCACCCACCCCTCCTATGTCTGGGCACTGCTGGGAGTCATATCCACCAAACACTCAGATGTTACGCACTGTACCCCAACAATTTTCACGTCTGTGCTACTCATGTCACTATTGAACTGGTGCCATACGCGAGCGTGTGATGCACCGTACCCCTACATTGATGTCGTCTATGCAGCTCTTATCACTACTGCAATGATGCTATACGCGAGCATTTGATACACCGTACCCCAACATTAGTGACGTCTGTACGGCTCTTATCACTACTGCAATGACGCTGTACTCGAGCGTGCGACGTACCGTACAAGTACACTTCCGTTCACGCATAATTAATTAAAGAAAGGCCTAGGAGGGCCCCATGATGCAGAAAGAATTAAATAATAGGGTCATACAAGTACGATCAATAAGAATAGAGGCCTGGGAAGGCCACGTGAGGCAGTAATAAATATTAAAAGTCATGGGAGAATTAGGAGGCAGTAAATATGATGAATCACAAAGCATGTACACCACAAAAATAAAGCAAAACAGAGCTGGGAGGGCCACATGACGTAGAAAAAAAATACCATCAAGCACGTAAAATTTCTAAGAACACACACGAAAGCACGTGACACACTTCAAAAATACGACATAGAAATTCATGCACACATAATTTTTTTAAGAGAGGCCTAGCAGGGCCCCGTGACGCAGAAGGAATTAAATAATAGGATCATCCAAGTATGATCAATTAGAATTGAGGTCTGGGAAGGCCACGTGAGGTAGCAATAAATAGTAAAAGTCACGGGAGGATTAGGAGGGAGCAAATAGGATGAAGCACAAATAAACCAAAACAGAGCTGGGAGGGCCACGTGACGCAGTAAAAAAATTACTATCATGCAGGTACAATTTACAGCGGAGGCTGATGTTGTGATGGCTTCTCTGACCTTTGCTTCTGTTGTCTTATGTCTTGTCTTCAAAAGCTGGGACTTTGGCTGGGCCTGGGGTGTGCTGCGCGCGGGCGCCGCCGCCTCCGCACCTATGGTGGTCTGGCTGGGAGGCAGCAGCAGTGACACCATGTGGAGTGTCACAGGTCCTCCTCCGCTCCAGCAAACAGTTGGTAGTAAAATCGATGACGACAGTCTGTCTATCACCGCAGCACAGGCTGGCAAAAAAGAGCGTGCTCACGTCAGTGCCCGCATTATATGGGAACCGCAGGGGCTAACCAAACCAAGCCCAGGGCCGTCATTGGTAGCGTTTTCACACTCTACAAGAATGACGGGCCTTGAGGGAACACCATTGGCTAATGTATTGGCTTCCAGGCTTAGTGATAGCAAGCAAGCTAGGTGGTGGAATCTGGGGAGTGTGGGCGGGCGTGCACCACGCATGTGCAAGTGTGAGTGTGTGCACCAACAATTAAGAGCAGAGAGAGACGGGGGCGGGATTATCATGTGCGCAGAGGCAGGCCCAAAATCGGATCTCCAATGAGTGACCACTTCTAATCATTCTCGTTAGCGCGCCCTGTGCTCTGATTCGTCACTGAGAGGGTGATTGCACCATACTTTGTACTGCTAATCATACTCAGAGCGTACCCGCGCATACGGTACGAATATGCTTTGACGTTACCTGTTGCATCAAAGCTTCCGTGTGACGTCATGTACGGCGTCCTGTACTCGAAAGGCGCCAATTTTTCTAGTTGTTTAAAAACATATTTACGTTTTTAATGTACATACTAAGGGAAGACATTATCTGGGATAATTATGAAAATATTTTTTTTTTACTTTTAACAATCGTATATTAGCTTAAAAAACAATTACACAAACCGCGGTAGAACGTCATGCGTACTCATATCGTAAGAGCACAGTAAGCTCACCATAGGCGTACACAAAGCCATGTGACTTTAAAAGAAGAGGTTGGTTCATAACACTTCCTATTGCAACTGTTGAAAGTTCCGTCCCATTTAAATCATTCTACTTTGACTTTCTAAGAAGAAGCATCTCTTCTGAGAATCTTGTCAAATAGAAGGAAGATCACCATAATAACAGCAATGGACTCATATTCCATCCATTCTTCGGAGGAAGATTTAATTCCTGAAGAACCTTAAAAGAAGGAGGAAAGAAGCTCTAATTTGGAAGTGTTTTTACTTTTCCAGAAGGGCAAAAAAGGTTAATGCTCCAAAAGTAACCTGTAAAATTTGCCAAACAACTCTTTAAATACTCCTTCGGCACAGCAAATATGGTGCAACATGTGAAGAACTTGCACCCCAACAACTTTGCTTGAGCTGCAAGACGGAGGTTGCAGGACAACCCATCTGCTACTGCACCAAGCACATCAACTGCTGCAGCAGCATTTTCAGCAAGCAGTCCACACCCACAAAATGATTGTGACTTTGGTGAAGTTAAAATTGTATGCATTTATTGCAATAAACTTTTGTGTTATGGGGAACAGTCTATGGACCTGATAAGGCGCAGGATGTGGGAGCATTGGTGTCCTCAACATTAGTTCTTTTTTTCCATTCTTTTGTTCCTGTTGGACACTTTTTGGGTTCCAGTTCAATTTTTTGGGTTTAAAAAAAACTTGTTGACAAAACACAAAAAAAAGCGATACAAAAGGGGATGCTTGTTTCCGGTCCAGGGAAGACATGGCTTGGCAGTTCGGGCTGGACTGTTCCCACAAGGCACAGGGTCAGACTGATTTGCATATAGCCATGTCTGAACTGGGGTGGCTGAGTGAACTAAAGAATGGTAATGGATTAAACCCAGATCAGTTGACTGGGGGTGAGTGTTTGATTTGTTCAAACGCTCCGTCCATCATCCCCTTTTGTATCGCTTAAAACACACAAAAAAAAACAGAAAACTAAAAACTCAAAAAAAAAAAAGTTCTTTTTAGAACTACCTTCACTGGCCAAAGAAAGAACTATATTTCAATGTTGGTGTATAAAACTTTCCCAGAATGAATGTGTAGTTCATAAATGAATGAATGAATACATCACTAGTGTATGGAGAATGTGAAAGTGCAGAACTATAAGGAACTGCTACAGCATGCATCTATAAGCAGTTTACCTATAGTATACTGTAGTACCTCCGAAGCACTTGAATGTAACATGTGCACATAAATATGTTACAAGTCTACGCTTCAATTTGCACTACTGGTGAAAATGCCTGGATGAACTTCTATGTGTTACGGGTGGATTTACAACCCCCTTGTGCCTCTTTTAACACAGTTGTTGCGTCACTTGTGGTGCAAAAGATGTATAAATTATGCAAAAAAGAAGGTGAGAACTCTGGGTAGTTCTCGAGTTTAGGTGGAAAGCAGTTCTTCTTACAGCACTCTCAACACCACTATGTCAGGGGTTGCTTTTACTCATTTCAGGTTGGCTTGAGTTGGTATTTTACCATTTCAAAGCTGTAATCCTGTGCCTGGAGTGATAAATGGCTTTTGCCATTTTACAGCTCGGCAAGGACAGCACTGTGCTAGTCCTGTGCTTAAAAACTTTGCTGTAGAAATGGCAAAAGACTTTGTCTTTTTCTATTTCGGCATGGATGACACTTTGCTAATCCTATGCTTAAAGACTTTGATAGAAAAACAGATATATTTATAATAAAAATGTAACAAATTAGTATAAAAACAAAGAAATGCAAAAATGAATACATCTAATTGTTTTCATTTACAAAACCTTAGAAATTCACAGAAAAAACATAGGTTTCACAAACGTTATAGTTAGGAATTAGCATTTAAAAAACCTTGCAAATTCACTATAAAACCATAGGTTTCACACATGTTATAGTTAAATGGACATTTCACTCATACAAAACCTTTGAAATTCCACAGTTACAGTTAGTTCAGCTAACTCGCGCGCCCGCAATGCACTGCTGATGACGTCACATATTACGTCACTCATGACATGGTCAGTGACATCACTCATGACATTACTCATGACATCTCAAATGACATCACTGAAAACATCCATCTAGACACTTATTTACCTATTTATTCTTCCATCGACCTTTAGATGTACGTATAAAAAATATTTATTTTGCAGAAAGAGACACATTCACTGGATGATGTCATCAGTGGTGTCATCAGTGATGTCATTTGAGATGTCATCAGTGTTGTCATGAGTGATGTAACTGGCCATGTCATGAGTGATGTAATATGTGATGTCATCAGCAATGCATTGCGGGCGCGCGAGTTATAGTTAGCTAAACTAACTATAACTCAACTAACTATAACAGGGGAGTTTCAATGGTTTTGTATGAGTGAAATATCTAGCTAACTATAACGTGTGAAACCTATGTTTTTTTCAGTGAATTTGCAAGGTTTTTTAAATGCTAATTCCTAACTATAACGTGTGTAAAACCTATGGTTTTTTCAGTAAATTTCAAAAGTTTTGTAAATGATAATTTTTAAATGCATTAATTTTTGTATTTCTTACTTTTTATACTAATTTCCTAAATTTTTCTTATAAATATTTATTTTTATTTTATTTTGTAAGTTATATTTCATATTATTTATTTATTATTGAAAATTTCCCCCCCCATTTTCTTTATAACATGAGCAGGGCACAATGATTACAATACATTGAGACATAAAATTATACATACAAATTCAAACAAAAATCTAGACAAGTTCTTGGTCTTTTAAGGATCTATTCCAGACTTCCATCGGATGAAAGGTTCCCAGATTTGCATACCCAACTTCTTACCCTTTTTCCCCTTTCTAGCATATATGGCTGTTTCCAATTTTTGTGTTGACATTACTTTTCCTAACCATTGGTGATATGATGGGGGGTTAGGGTCTAACCAAGCAGAGGCCACTAACAATCTCAAAATCGCCATTGCCACAAATATAAAATGTTTACAGTTCGACTGCTCATCAGCGCTTATCCCCAATAACATGATGGCTGGTGTTAACTCTATTATTGTTGACATTGCAGCCTGAAAGAAGTTCACAATATCCTGTTTCAGTTTATCTAAGTGGGGACAAATTGCAAAAATGTGTATCAGGCCAGCATCTGTGCTTCCGCATCTAAAACAGGTAGTGCCTGATGTACCGCCCCACTGAGCAATCTTAATGTAAAATAAGAACAAAAGTAAATTGAAAAATATTTTTTTTATTAATTTTTTTTTCTCAATATGTTAAAATGTAATTCTATGTAATTACTTTTTCATTGTGTTTTGGGGATAATCGTACCGTACGCGTATGGTGATCACACCATACTTTGTACGGCAAATCGTACTGTGTGCATACCCGCACATACGTTACGAATACGCTTTGACGTTACGCGTCGCATCAACGCTTCCGTGTGACGTCATGTACGGCGCCCCATACTCAAAAGGAGCGAACGTTTTTAATTGTTTAAGTGTTTAATGTACATACTAAGAGAAGACATTATCTAAATAATTATGAAAATAGTTTAAATTTTTAATAAGCCTATATTACTTTTAAAAGCAATTACGCAAATCGCGGCGGACGTCATACGTACTCGCATCGTAAGAGCACCGTAAGCGTACGCAAAGCCATGTGCTGTTTTTGTCCCTTGGTGCACCGCATTGTAAATATGGCCCATCCATGGTGGTGGTGTCACCGTGCACAATAACTGGCATATTCCTGGGTATATGCCAGTTATTGTATATGTGCCCATTAGTGTTTTAATGTAGTGAATGGATTACTACATACCAATGAATGAGTCACTACAAAACTAAAACAGCAGTGACATAGTATTTGGTGGAAGTGTAAAGATACAGACTGGGCAATTGAAAGTTTAAAAGCCAAGTTTACAGGTGCATAGAAAAGGGCATTTATTATTTATTAATCTTCCCCAAGCGCCAGCACACCTTTTCGAGGATAGGTTTACGATTTACAAATGCTATCATTTTTTAAATTAAGTAGTATAATAACAAATATTAATATTTTTTTTTCTTCTAATGATAATGATATTATTTTTACGACTTCTATTTAGATGTTTTTAATCATGAAAATGCAAAGAACACAGTTTACCGAGTAACACTTTTTAAACTCTCCAACATATGTAGATAATAATACCTTATACGTGTTACAATCGAAATCGAAACCTTTACAGCTTCACAGTTTGTAACTTTTCCTAACACGTGCAGAAGAAAAACAGTTAAAACGTGAGCATGTGTAAACTGAAAAACGTGACATCTAAATAAGCGGACCCACAGCTTCCTTCCGGAGACTACTAAACAACCAAAAACTATATAAACCACACCTACTGTGCAATTAGTTTAGTTTTCGCAAGTTATTTCTGAGTCGCCAATCTATGTTGCAGGTTCCGTTTTCTAGCATCAGATTCTCTTTTTGCGTCAACAAACATATTCCGGAGTTGTAAGTTGTTGAAATAGGCATAGTACTTAGTTATAATTTGTGGCTATTTGTCAATATTTAAACATTTATATCTAGAAAAAATGTTATTGCATGTTTTTCACTTTTTCTATGTAACGTTAGCAGCTTGTTTTCAGAAACAGATAGATTATAACAAACATTGCTCCTTTTCTGGCTTCTTTCACCTTATATATAGTGACTTTTTATATTATAATATTGACACTGTACTTCGCTTGAGAGGTGTTGGTGTCCCGTCGACGCAAACCCTAAACATTTATAATCAACGTCACCATCTTCCAGTTGTTTATGTGTTTTCCCCTAGAGATCACATACTGTTAATATGTATGTTAAAATATAAACAGTCATGGTGATCTCAGTGGAGTTCACGATCCGTCGTCGCAAAGAGTAACGATAAGTAAGCAACGTTACCGGCTTGCACTTTTCAATCTATTTTCCCCTTGTGATCATGTGCTGTGAGAATATATACATATTATTCTCACCGTCATGATCTCAGAGGAGTTTATGACCTGTCACCACGAAGATCAAACTTTTTCACCTCTCACAGAAAAGAAGTTCTGTAAATAATTACCGCTCAAAAGTATTTCATTATAGATGATCTGTTAAATACATAACTATATTTTTCTTTTCTTTTTACTGTAACAATGGTATCAATCGTAATATTATAATAGATTGTCCTATTGCTACAGAAGAGGAATGGGAGATTTCTCAGCGCCATCTAGAATATACTTTTTAAATATTAAAAAGTACTTGATCAGATATTTTACGATACAGCAGAACACAAAAATATAGCTATCATGCATACTTTGTTACTTTAAATATTTAATAAACCCTAAATTTCTGAATGTTATTTTCTAATTTCTATTCTTATTTGCGGTTCCTATTCACCTTCTCCCTAAAGAATATATAGGATCTGTACTTTATATTATAGGAGTACCATCCTATATATTCTTTAGTGAGTATGTGATTTATTAGCGGAACAGTCTGTAACCTCTAAGCACTACGACAGCACATTCATGAATTGTACAGAATACAAATTTGAAAAATAATAATGCATGCATTTCTAAGTAATATGAAAGAATTGTATTTAACTGTGTGTTTTTACTTGTTCTCTTGATCTGAGATAATGTAGTGAGGAGGGTGTTTGTTGTAGCACTTCTATTCTACTATATCTAACAGTAACTGATGCCCTTTTACATCATCAAGAATGGGGGGCAACACTTTTACAAACTGTAGCACAAAAAAGATGTATATAGCCACGCTTAACTGATATTTTATGAAATTCCAGTTTTAATTGTCACCCCTTTCATATATACAGCAACAGTTTCTGAAGAAAGTTTATTTGTATTTGCTTAATAAAAACTGTTTCAAACCTAGACTGAATATTTTGCTGCGCAACCACACCTCCCCATCAGGAAAGTAAACACCACATTATAAGTAAATAGTACTGCTAAAAAGTATGTCACCCGCAAACTTGATAAAAAAACAGCGCAAGTCACTGTCATTTTTCCGCCGTGATTTATACACCACACGATAATTATATAAATGGCCCTTTAAACATATATAAAAAAAATCCCTCATAATCTCTCTCCACCCCTTTATGGGCACTGTACTGAGTTAATAGTGTTCCTAACCTGCCCTCTACTACTTTCTTTCCCCATACTCTTTTGGAAAATGCAACACAATATCACTGACAACAGTGTACTGTTCCCACCCAATAAGGAGCAAACTTGTGCTCGCAACACTTTAGCCAATAAAATGTCCATGTTGTTCCACAGACGAGCAAGGAATGACTGCCAAACCTTCTACTTTTAATACTTCACATCCAATGAACATTAAACTTCAAAAAGTCCCGCTTGGAACACGTTACACTAATACTCCCCGAACAGGAAGGAATCCCTAACAAAACGTTTCCACTGACTTCTTGTACGACTAACGGTTCCTATGAAAAAAATATAAATCTTCAGCACAGTAACTATTTCAATTAGCAACATATTGTGGTGAACTTCTAACCTCTGTGCTCACGCAAGTGTTCCATGAACTGTTACTGTGGTAACAGGCAGAAAGGTACTGGCTGTACAAAAACCGTTATATTTACCCTGGATCAGGAAAGCAAAGTAAAACAAAACACTGTACCACATTTACAACCCCCTTGCGCCACTTGCGCATCCATGCCCCCCTAAAAAATTAAAAGTGTGTGCACCTCAAACCCCGGGAACAACCACCCCCCAGAGATTTCTGTATTGTGTGACACGGGCTCGGTGGCCCTTCGCCTGGTGCCCTCGAGAGCCCTGGAGACCTCCATGCCCAGAGCCGGTTCCTGCAGTGTCCTGGGGTGCCTACCCCCGGGATACTCCTGTTTGCTATGAAAAGTCTTGCGGCTCCCGCCCTCCCATATGCGCCAGGGGGCTGCGTTGCAGAGTTGTAAAAAGGGGCGTGGCCTCATTACACCTCTCTGCATCGCAGCCCCCTGGAGCATACTGGAGGTTTCTTGTGGGCTACTTGGCCCCCAGTATTCAAGGGGAATTACTTCCACCTCTGCAAACGCGCTAGGGGGTGCGCTTGCAGAGTGGTGCAGGGAGGGGGGGGGGGTGGCCTCCTCCCCGGTCCCATTTTTTTTAAATTTGTTTTTTTTTTAAGAAGGGGGCTGTGTAGCATCCCATCCCCCAGGGCCTGACCCCCAAAATATATATTTTTTCTTTAACGGGAAGGGGGCAGTGTGGCTCCCCTCCCGTGGCTAATCAAGGCCCCGGGGGACCCCATCCCCCGGCCATGCCATATTTTTTTTTTTAAATTGAAGGATGGGGCTGCATAGCCCTCTCCTTAGGCCAATTAAGGCCCCGGGGACCCCATTCCCCGGGGCGGGCTTACATCCTTATTTTTTTTTTTATTATTATTATTATTTTGGGAGGTTGGCTGCGTGGGCCCTCTCCCGGGAAACTTCTGGCCCCGGGGACCCCATCTCCCGGGACCTGGCCCTCTCTGTTGGGGACCGTGGGGGGTCCCCAAGCGCCCCACGGTCCCTGCCGGCTCCTGGGGGAGCCGGCATTGCTTTTCTGCATGGGGAGCACCTAACATGCTGCTCCCCATGCAGAAATGCAATCGGCTTTGGTTGTTGAAAGAGAGAGCAGGTTTTCTGCTCTCTCTTTCAAAAACAAAAGCAGTTTGCTATGGTAGGGCGGGAGTCGTGAGGATACGCCCTACCATAGCAAACAGCAGTGTCCTGGGGTGGGCACCCTGGGACACTGCAGGAGCCAGCCCTGGGGGGTGGCGGTCCACAGGGCCATCACAAGCCCCTCCCATCATTTGTAAAGCCCCGGTGGTGGTGGTCCCCGGGGCGTGAGGGGGGGCTTGAGCCACCCACAAAGGTTTTTTTGCATTTTTTATTTTAAAAGGAAGTCCCAGGGTTGACGGTCCCCGGGGCTGAGGTGGGGCCGTGAGCCCCCGCATACTTCATATTAAAGCACCGGCGGTGGTGTTCCCGGGGCTCGGCGGTCTTAGAGGCCCCCCATCATTATACAGTTAAGCCCGGGGGTGACGATCCCCAGGGCTGCGGGGGGCTGTGCCCCCCCGCTATATTACATACATTGCCCTGGGGGTCACGGTCCCAGGGGCAGTATGGGGGTCCCACACTTTATTTGTATGAAGCCCCCGGGATTTGCCCCCGGGTCTAATTTACATTAAAGTGAAAGAGCCGCGCTTCAGTTTTTTTTGGCATTGGCAGGGTACGCGTACCCCACACGTATCCCTTGATTTTTGTTTTTAAAAAGAAGGGGTTTTTTTGGCCTTGGGGTCCTTGTTGGACCCCTTAGCAGCCCAGGGGGGTCAGGGTGTTTCTACCCTGCCCCCTTTTCACATTTCTTTTTCTGTTTTCTTGTGCCTCGGTTCTACCGAGGCACAAGATGGCTGCCAACACTTCCTGGTTTGGAGTGTTGACAGCCAAATATCATAAAGCTCGTGCTCGGGAGGGTACGCGTACCGTACTTAGTCTATAGATATATCTATGATTTTACTTTTGATTTTCTCAGGAACTACTGTACTAAATCTGCAAACCAAACTCTACCTTTTTGCCAAATTTGGTGTAATTCCATTCAGCAGTTCGGGCTGTAGCCATGTCTGAAGGCCCCTATGGAATATTGCATGGGGAAAACACATTTTGGGACCCCCTTTTTTCTCAGCCCCCGCTTGACGAATCACCCAGAAACTTTCATGATAGGAGTGGAGCGCCCCATCTTCTTAGAAAATTTCGCGAAGATTCGTCGACCGGCGCCAAAGTTATTAATAGAATGTTGCGGATTTCCTATGGTAACTAGGTCCTAACTATAACTACTTACTGGCGACCGCCAGTAGGATATATACATTTGCTTGGGTAAACACTAGGGTGTTTGCCCAAGCAAGCAACGAGGACCTTGCTTCGCAAGGGGTTACGGGGCCAAGAGGTGATCACTACAGTGGGTATCTCTAATCCTGGTGTTACCATAGAAATCTGTACATGTATGGTGTGTGCAGTTTTATAAGTTCTGTAACTATGCATTCTATTCATTTGGGTGAAAATGCTGTTTAAAAGAAAAACATTTTCTGCAAACCTGAGTGACACCCAGTTATTTTTAAATGGCACTGGGAATTTTCTCTGGCCTTTTTCCTAGCGAGGTCTGCAGTGCTGAGGGGGGCAATCATGAAAGACAAATATGCACACAGGAAAAAAGCAGCACTAAAATAGTATACCTGTGACAATTGTGGCGTTCAAGATGCTTTCGCTTACATTATCTCTTGAGTTAATCAGTGGCATATCAAAACATATGGAGATACATAAACACATTTGCAACCTCCCTAGTTATTGACTCTCACTAATAAACCAGTCTTCTGCATTTGTCAGTGGCCTTCAATAATGTTCACAAAATATTTTGCAGCAGCACCCTACCTAGCGGCCCCTTACCCTTAAATGATAGGATTGGTATGGGGCCAGTCAACATAAGATTGACAAAAATATTCTTTTACAATCAATATACATGTGCGTATAATCAAACAAAGAATCAACAAAAAAACAACAAACGTGCACCTAAATATTATGGTCTCACTAAAGTCAGCCTCTGTACCAGCAGAGACTTCCAATACAATGACCATGAAAAAACAATCATAGAAAAATTCTGCTGCTACTCCTAATAAAAACCTCTATATATATTACCTACTGGCGGTCGCCAGTAGGTATATATAGTTAGGATTTTTTCTCTATGGGTTTTTTGAAAATTCTATGTCTAATAACTTTGGCGTTTGTGGACGGAATCGGCTGAAATTTTCAGGAAAATGGCACATTTTGTTTCTGAGCAGCCCTTGAAAATTTGGGGGGGGTCGTCCAGTGGGGGCCGAGAAAAAAGGGGGGTCCCAAAACGTGTTTTTAACATTGAGTTTTCCATAGGGCGGTTGGCCTCACTTTTAGCCCGAACGGCTGAATGGATTTGCACGAAACTTGGCAAAATTGTAGGGACTGGTAGCCCGATGTGCCTTTTGTAGGTCTCAATATATGTGCTCCAGTGGATTTTGAGAAATTAACGTTTAAAAAAAGATATATATCTGTAACAGCGGACCGGTTAGCGCTCTGGTTCGCGGACTTTTCGCGCAACGGAGCTTTGTGAAGCGAAGCTGATTGGTTCTCCGGCGTCTGTCAACATTCCAAACAGTCCGTAGCGGCCGCCATCTTGTCTCTCGGTAGGATCGAGAGACAAGAGGAGGTCAAAACAAAGGGGGAAATAACTATAAGGGGGCATAGTAGATCCTCGCTGACCCCCTAGGTTTGATGTGGAGGTTTTAAAAGGGCCCCGCGGGGCAAAAAAAAAACAAAATAATAATAATCGAACGGCTGAATGGATTTGCACGAAACTTGGCAAAATATTAGGGACTGGTAGCCCGATGTGCCTTTGCTAGGTCTCAATATATGTGCTCCAGTGGATTTTGAGAAATTAACGTTGAAAAAAAGATATATATCTGTAACAGCGCTCCGCTTCGCGTACTTTTCGCGTTACGGAGCTTTGCGAAGCTGATTGGTTCTCCGGCGTCTGTCAACATTCCAAACAGTCCGTAGCGGCCGCCATCTTGTCCCTCGGTAGGATTGAGAGACAAGAGGAGGCCAAAGCGAAGGGGGAAATGACCATAAGGGGGCATAGTAGATCCTTCCTGACCTCTTAGGTTTGATGTACCATTTTGCCAAGTTTGGTGTAATTCCGTTCAGCCATTCAGGCTGTAGACGTATGTAAATGTCCTATGGAAAATTGCATGGGGAAAACACATTTGAAAGTGTTGAAATTTAGAACCAATTAAAATGTTACTTTGGTTTTGTATTTGTGTGTGATGAAAGTTAATTGGTTATGTATATATGTCAAATGAGAGGAAACCACAGCCATTTTGTGATACTACTGTCTGAGGTACATTTGTGAGGAATTTTTGGTGGTGAATTTCTGGTGTTTGATTTACACAGTAGTAACACTTCTGCTACTTTTAAAAAGGTGAGTTGTTAATTTGTAAGGGGAACTATGTTGTACACTTGAAGATAATTTGAAAAATGTTTTCTGTTATTTATTTGCAGTCCTTCTGTTATACTAAATACTTGATGAAGTTAGTTTTATATTATGTATTACTAAAAACGATAAATGAAAGTGATTATTTTTTTCTGCAATTTACAGCAAGCAATTTCAAAATAAAATGGCTCACAATGAAGAGACCGTGGCAATTTCTTTTGAATTGTCCACTACATTGATTGAAATTGAGAGCACCAATAATGAAATATTGTCACAAGGAGGACATGACTTGTATGATTCCATTAGATTGATTGAAATGGACAGCACCAAGAATGAAATATTGTCACAAGGAGATGACTTGAATGATTCCACTACATTGATTGAAATTGAGAGCACCAATAATGAAATATTGTCACAAGGAGGAGATGGCTTGTATGATTCCATTAGATTGATTGAAATGGACAGCACCAATAATGAAATATTGTCACAAGGAGGAGATGACTTGAATGATTCCACTACATTGATTGAAATTGAGAGCACCAATAATGAAATATTGTCACGAGGAGATGACTTGAATGATTCCACTACATTGATTGAAATGGACAGCACCAATAATGAAATATTGTCAGAAGGAGGAGATGACTTGAATGATTTTTTTGATCAATCTCTTGATGGCGAATTTATCGAGTGTTTGGAGACCATAGAGTTACAAGAATCATCATTGCAGACTTTTAATGAGGAGATTCCAGATGAGATGATTGAAGAGGAAATTACTGATGAGGACATGTTACTAGTTGTTTCAAATTTAGAAAATTCTGAAGAATAAATTTATATTTAGAAATCAAAAATTGTTTGAGACATTATTTATTTTTATTTTTAATTTATGAGGTTGTAGCGAAGTGATTGTAGTATAAAATGAGACTTATAGTATAGAGTGCAACATTTTTATGTTACATGGTAAGTTTACTCATATTTACTTCCCTTCTGCCACTATATTATCTCCAATGTGTATTTGACATGTCTTCTTCATCTCCGGCCTCCTTTCTCTCAGTGTGTGTCTCCGATGCATCTTATCGCTGGTATTTTGTGTAATTACAGAAGAGAGTAAAATAAAATAGTTCGGAACGTGAAAAGGGGGCAAAGTAGAGTACTCCTCACCCCCTAGGCCTTTTTAGGCGGTCCCAAAAGGATCAGTTTCTGCTTTCCTGAGAGATTATGGTATGAGTTCCATATACCACAATAACTTGCATTACAACATGCAAGATATCTATCTCCTATTACCAACTTTTGGAGATATTCGCGCTAAGCGCGAATATCTCCAAAAAGTAACACCTGCCCTGAGCAGTTCTTAGCCATGTTATCCAATGGGAGGTGGATAACATGGCTAAGAGTATTAGCTCGGTAATGCATGAATATCGCTGAGTTTTTAGCGATATTCATGCATTGCGGCCGTTTATTATCGCATTTGCGATAAACCTTGATAATAGTAAGGTTTATCTTCGATAATTTCTGACGATGCTTAGTGGTAAAAAATTGGTTGGTAAGCATCGTTAGCGATAAATATCGCTTAACTTTGGTAATATGCCCCAACGTCTGTTAACGTTCGATTCGAAGGAAATGAGGAAGTGTTGAAAAACATTGTCTGCGCCATCTTGCCTTTTTTGAAATGCCACACTTTTGTCGTGCACGGCAGCCATTTTAGATGTCTTGACCAGACCCAGTCTCTGCACGCTGTCGATTCGTAGCATGGCTCCTCACCCTCGTAAGCATCTCCCCCAGGCACTGGTCACCACCGCTCTCTGTCTTATGCATGGGCAATAAACCTTCCCCCATCTGCGCTGCTCTTCCCTGAGAATCACACTCTGTGCCCGCCCGACACCTCCCTTTCGCCCTATTCACTACCGCACCCTCTGACACTCCTCTTCCTCTGTGTCCGAATGTCCAGGCCGGTCCTAGGCTATCAGCTAGCCCTGCAGATGTAGTTTATGGCCCCAGCTGTAAAGAATCACCCCTCTTCAAAGGAGTTATAGTAGATCAAGGCCCACACCCGATGTGATCCGTCACAGCACACGCGTTCCTACTATCTGAAAACCATCCTGTATTGTGATTGGGGAGGGGACCGAGCCTGAAGCGGAAGATTCCAGGAATGACTCTTTGTACATCAAAGTTTTTACAATTATGTGTCACATTAAAAATATATAGCACTCCAACAAAGTAGTAGGAATATAAAACTTTAATAACATATAAATATATACAACAAAACAAAAACAGTAAAAACATTTAAACAACGAAGAGACCGTGGCAATTTCTTTTTAATTATCCAATAGATTTATTGAAATTGACAGCACCGATAATGAAATATTCTTGTCAGTAGCGGTCTGTTGTGCGAATAGTTCCAAGGCAGCAGAACGCGCTGAAATCTAGATGGCACGAAAGTGATGTCTAGTAAGTTGCCGCCCAGCAAAAAACGGCGTGGGGCGCCGCGGGGGTGAGTGAGTCCAGTAGGCACCACAGCTATTCTTACCGGCATTGCAGAATTACTGCTGGGGACAATGCCTGTGCTGTAGCAGGGTCACAGCAGAAACAAAAAGGATTCTGTTGAAGATGTTGTTGGTTTTCAATTTGAAAACAGTTCTGGTGTCAACTGCTATGCTAATGTAGTGGTTAATGTTTTGTTTTCTCTAGAAAATGTAAAAGAGGGGGAGGCAGTCCAAAGTTCCGTTAAAAGGGCAAAGGAAAGGATCGGTGGTTTGAACTATCAGTCATAAAGGGGAGGGGGTGCAATAATTTTTCCTACCGGGTCACACTGTGCTTTCACCGGAAGTGAGGTCTGCAGGATTGTAGTAATTCAAAGTGAGGCTGGCGCCAGCATGGGAGCGCCGACGTCCCGCGGATACAGTTTCGTCACTCCACGGGCGATCATGGCAGTCATTCCCCATCGGGGGTCGGAGACTCCCGCGGCTCCTCTAGAGTCTTCAAGGTCGTGGAGGACTACGGTGGTGGAGTCAACCAGTGACCGGGCCATTTCTTTATGTTGGGCCCGCTCTTGCCAGGTCGACCGCCATTTTGAGAGTTCGGCAGCTACCGGCGATCGCGGGGTCACATGAGCGGACGGGCTCCACCCTGCCGGGCGAGACGTTGCAGCATGGCCACAGTGGAAGAACCGTTATCTAGGTCGTTCCGAAACTGTGCAGCACTGTAGTTGTTAGGATGCCACCGCCTGGAGCGCTGAGGGTGCAGCTGGGAAGCCTCCACCTGGGGAGGCGGGAGAGGCCTGTTCGCACCGTCTCTCCCTCCCAGTGCACCCCACGGCGTCTCGCTTGAGATTTGTTATGGCCGGACCAGGCGATGAGGACGAGGGGGGGGTCGGAGGCATGTGCAAGACATCCCCCTCCAGTGTTGTCGCAGCCATTATAAAAGAAAGAAGTGTCCCGTCCGTCTTCGGGCCGGGCTTCCGGTGGATGTCGGCCGGACGCCCCTGGCTCTGGCCCCATGAACGGGTTTCTTGGTTTATCGGCTGCAGCCGGATCCCGTCGGCCTCGGCCCCCCGACCGTTGGTGGTCGGACCGGAAGAGCATGTGGCGGGACTACCTGCAACTCTCAAGGGCCACCGCGGCCGGACTGGGAGAGAGAGGGGAGGGTCGAGGAGACATTCCCCCCCTGCAACTGTTCAGCGTTGTAAAGGCAATCCCCTGGCTGGGTCCCACTGGTCTCGGCCTCTCCTCCGGCTACACCCTACGTTAGGATCTCCTGGCCGAGGCGTGGCAGCAGGACCTGCCTTATATGGGCTGCTCCCGGCTGGGCGTAGCCGGAACCCTGCCCCACCTTGGAAGTTTCCAGAGTGGGGGTGGATGTTCTACTGACTTGCATTTTCCCTAGTCTATCGATTTTTTTGGCGTGGCAGGCGGTGGGACAGCGAGGGGTGATTTGGTTTCTCTTACTGTTTTTCTGGTCTCTCACCACTGGCATATTTTAACGTTTTCTTGTTTCTAGGACATTAATAGGTTTTATCATTACGTTATGTTATCGTTTCTTTGTTCGTTGTTTAATAAAAGTTCATGTTCATCAGTGGCCTACTGATTTTCGTTTTCCTATTTTTTTCTTTCCAGGTTGTTTCATGGTAAAGTTTCTGTTAACAGGATACAGTGATCACTTCGTTATTATTGCATATGTCCTTTTCACTAGGGGTGCTCTCTGGTCGGGCCAGATGACGTATCTCTAGTAAATGGTCCGGGTGAAAAAGGTGCATCAATCAGTGGGGAGTAGATAGGCATGACAGATTACAACGGGGGAGAACGGTCCGCATTACGTACCCTTTCACTACTTGCAAAGATTTTCCTACGTTTATTTGCAAACAGGGAATACCTCCAAAAAGAACTAATTCCCAAACAGTCAATGTTCGGACAATCAATCAATCAATGAGGAATGAAATAGGTACGACGTGTTAAAGGCTTGCGTTACCTACCCTTCACTATCTGCAAAGGGAGATAGAATATTCCTATTCTTCCTCGTTTGCAGGTAGAGAAGATCGTTAAGAGAATTAACTTCGAACAATTCAATGCTCGATTGAAACAATCAACAAGGGGTACTGTGAACACAAATGAACGCCGCTTATATACATACGCATTGCTATTTTCAACAGGTTGTTCCTAATGTTTCTATTTTAGCGAGGTCAAAAGAGATCCCATTAGTGGCCTACTGATTTTGCTCGATTCCTTTTGTTTTTTTACACGATTTTTCGGTATCTGCAAAGACTAAACAGAGTATTGCGACTCTGTGCTTGTTTGTAAATAGAGAATGAACCAAAGAGAACAATCAATCAAATGGAGAGAGAAGCAGGCACGACGGATTACAAAGGGGGAAAGGGCTGCGTTAACTACCCTTCACTATCTGCAAAGAGAGAGTACTCCTAATAGAAATGAGGGGTGGGGGGCAGCAATCAAAGCAGATCAGTGTGCATAAACACGAAAAAAAAAATTCTTACCACGTACTTGACATTCGACAGCTTATGATATTTGCTATTAAAAAACCATTGAAATTCACTGAAAAAACCATAGGTTATAGACCATATATAGTTAGGAATTAGCATTTACAAAACCTTGAAAATTCACTGAAAAAACCATAGGTTATAGACCATATATAGTTAGGAATTAGCATTTAAAAAACCTTATTTTACTCAAACAAAACCATTGAAATTCCATATATAGTTAGTTGCACTAACTATATATTGCGCACCCGCAATCCACTGCTGATGATGTCACATATTACATCATTCATGACATGGTTAGTGACATCACTGATGACATCACTGATGACATCTCAAATGACATCACTGATGACATCACTGATGACAACATCCAGTGACTATGTTTCTGTAAAGTTAAAATATGTCTTACATATTGAAGAATGAGTGGATGTATAAGTGTCTGGACGAAGGATTTAGTAGGTGCATGACTGAATGTATGAGTGAGTGATTAAATGTGTCTCACTGAGTGCATGGGTTAGTGACTAAACTGTCTTAATTTGTGCATCATTATGTCTGTTGTTCTGTAAACTGCTGCATGTGTTGATCAGTAGCTATATGAGTAACTATATGGGTTATTGATTGATTGCCCAAGTATTTGCATGGGAGACTGAGTGTGTGTGTGGCTGGATGGGAGGTGTGTGACTCTGTACAGATCAATGTGTACTTGTATCAATGATTGTATAAGAGAGTAAGTATGTGTTAGTATATGGTTGAAAACGTAAGGTGCTCTATGTTTAACTGTATAGAGTAGAAAATGGAAGTGTGATTGATTCTTTACAGGACTGACTAGGTGTGTGAGTAACTCCATGGATGAGTGGCAGAGTGTGAGTGTCTGTATAGGTGTATGAGTGCATATGATTGTGTTGTAAACATGAGTGATTGTATGTATGAATGATTGTATGTGTGAATGAGTGAATGTGTGTGTAGACGTAGGAATCAGTGAGTACGTATGTAGTAACTAGTATTGGTGTGTCAATGGTTTCAAAAATTATACTCTGTTTTTAACACTGGGTGAAACAGAGGTTATATTAAAATGTGAGGAGATGCATTGTATTGTCACATGAATGATATCATCAGTGATGTGGTCATTGATGTCAAATGAGATGTCATCAGTGATGTCATCAGTGATGTCATTTGAGATGTCATCAGTGATGTCATCAGTGATGTCACTAACCATGTCATGAATGATGTAATATGTGACATCATCAGCAGTGGATTGCGGGTGCGCAATATATAGTTAGTGCAACTAACTATATATGGAATTTCAATGGTTTTGTGTGAGTAAAATAAGGTTTTTTAAATGCTAATTCCTAACTATATATGGTCTATAACCTATGGTTTTTTCAGTGAATTTTCAAGGTTTTGTAAATGCTAATTCCTAACTATATATGGTCTATAACCTATGGTTTTTTCAGTGAATATATATATATATATATAAATATATATATATATATATATATCTAGTGCGGTAATTGCCTACTATAAGGCAAACGCATAAGTGAGGACTACACGTAATGCTAACCCCCACATAAAACACGATAGCCTGACAATCTTGGTAAAAAAATCTATAAAGTTTACTTGAAACATCAACTACAAGGCCCACAATGAACCATGTTGGATGTACAGGTGCGAGAATATATAAAGTGGAAAGTAAGAAAGGACAAGGGTAGAACACTGCCATGACCAAGAACGTTAGTTCGAAACGGGTAGGAGTTTTGCACTTGATCTGTGAATAAATTACATCTTTACCCCCAAGAAATGTGCCGCACCATCATTTTTCTATGAAATATTTGAGACAAATTCCCGGTCTCCAACGCGGGCACCGACAAAAAGTGTTCCCTCTGCTACAGGGATATTTGGAACGAAATATATATAGGTTTTTATTATATATTTTATAGAGGTTTTTATTTTATAGAGGTTTATATATATATATATATATATATATATATATATATATATATATATATATTAAAATAAAAACCTCTATAAAATATATAATAAAAACCTATATATATTTCGTTCCAAATATCCCTGTAGCAGAGGGAACACTTTTTGTCGGTGCCCGCGTTGGAGACCGGGAATTTGTCTCAAAGGTCCCCTCTCCCAGCCGGGAAAGAAGCACGGCACTCACGGGGTGATTCTCAGTAGTTTTTTTATTT